>NC_092263.1:3966414-4006414 GCF_036320965.1 Panulirus ornatus | reverse complement strand
GCAAGTAGCTGTCTTTTCTTTCTGCCTCACCCACATTTGGACTACTGGCATTCTGTCCACAGACTTGCAATCTTTCCACATAACACTTAACAACACTTAATTTACAAAACACATTCCTCGTAACTCTAGATTTCCCTGCAGTGAATGGTGTGTGCAGGACCTGCATATTTGCAAAATGGTAGGAGCAGTAGATAGAAGTAGCAGTTAGGAACATTAGGCAGTAGCCTTTTGTAGAAGCATTATGTAGATGTAATGGGTAGGAATGTTAGGTGGGAGCACCAGGTAGAAGCAGTAGGTTGGAACATTAGGCAGGAACATTAGGTGGACACATTAGGTCATAGTTGGTAGGAATATTAGGTAGGAAACCTGCACCAGAGTTTCCCTCAGCCAGTGCCCTCTTAAGGGTGAGGCACTGAAGGCTAAAAAGCAGAATTGGAGTTCACTAGTTATAGGGAGACTCTTTTACCATGATCATCCCCTTGAGGGCATCATAGATGTAGATATATACATTAGAGATATGACCAAATGCAGAGAAATCCTTACTTACAGAAAATTTTAATAAATGCCTTTTAGGTTTATGTAAATGGACAATCTGTTCAATTGTATGGGATGATCATTTATGAAAAAAAAAAAACTATTGCAGAAACTTTTCATTAGTCATATACACATTCTTATAGATACCTGATCAGATGTGCACCTGTTTTGTTTTATTGAGTGGATGGTATAGAAGTTGAATTTCTGAAGGATGAGGATCCCTGTATGTTGATTGGTTAGTTAGGGGTTAGTTAGGATTTTCTTTGTATGTATGGATCATGCTGATGTGCCTTAAGATTGGCAGAATGCTTGTATTGTGCCACTGGTTAAAGGCAAGGACAACAAAGGTGAGTGTTCTAATGACAGTGGTATAAGTTTGTTGAGTGAACTTGGTAAGTTGTTTAGAAGAGTAGTGATTGAATAATGATGACTGATTTATTAAAGTTTGAAGCTATTTGACTGAAAATACATAGTTGCGATATTAAAGATATTATAGAACTGGGAAGTCATGATAGTAACTAGTTAACTTATCATAAAGGATCTTAAGATCAAGATAATGGATATTTTCATGCTTTGGATAAGCACATGAGTGAGGTACATTGAGATAATCTGAGTGGCAGATATACAGGAAATTTTATGAACTACTTTGTTTCATACATCATGCACGAAATGATGATTAGTTGAACATTAAGTGATGAATGGATAAATGTTGAATGAGTTATAGTAATATAGTTGGTGACATACCACATAGCTTATCTAAGAGAAAAATCAAGCTGCTTACTTGGTTAGCTATGCACTTGTTCATGGATTGTTTCTGACATTCACTTTGGAGGTATAACCCTGTTCTTATATCTGTCCATACAAGCTCTGATCATAACATGTCAATTGTGATAACAGATGGCTGTCTAAGGAGGTGGAGTGTCAGGGATAGGAGGTCTTGGGGATAGGTGTGTCAGTAGTTTATTGCAAACTGTTGTGTGAGTTTCTGGTGTTGATTGGAGTGGGTGGACATGCTCAGCAAGATGAGGTTAGTGGCATGCAGAGAGCTTCAGCTTGAGGAAGATTATGGTTCCAGAAGTAGTAGAGAATTTATGACTTAGGTCTGCACTGAAAAATGTTTGTGAGAGATAGAGAAACAGAAGGATTTTTATGTGGCATTTATGGACATGGAGAAGGCATATGGTAGGGTTGATAGAGATGCTTTGTGGAAGGTGTTTCAGATATATAGTGTGGGAGGAAAACTTTTTAAAGTAGTGAGTTTTCATCAAGTGAATAAGATGTGTTTTGAGTAGGTAAAGGGGAGGATGAGTGGCTCTAGATGAAGATAACTATGACCGTTCAGTTTGTATTATGATGGGGTGATGAGGGAGATAAATGAGAGGGTCTTGGGGAGAAGGGTAGGTATTCAGTATGTAGGGATTGAGGAGGTTAGGAGAGTGAGTCAGTTGTTTGCTGATAACAAAGCATTGGTGTGCATATTTAAGTGAGATAATGCAGAAGTTGGTGTCTGAGTTTGGGAGAGTGTATGAAAGGAGGAAGTTGAGCACAAATGTAAATAAAATCAAGGTAATCAAGTTTAGCTTATCATATAGATGGATTAATTGAGGTGTGGGTTTGCCTAGAGAAAGGTGTATTATATGCCTGGGAGTGGACATAGCAGCAAATGGAACCACTCAGAAGCAGGATTGAGTCATAGTGTGGATGAGGGGGCAAAGGTTTTAAGGAGCATATAGAAATATGTGGAGAGGTTGTTGTCTGGGAGGCAAAAATGGGTTTGTTTGAAGGTATGGTAGTCCCAGTAATGTTGCATGATACGAGTAAGGCATGGGCTGTAGATGAAAATGTACTGAGGAGGGTGGATGTGTTCAAAATGAAATGTTTGAGGACAATATGGGATGTGAGAAGGGTTGATTAAGTGATTAATAGGGTAAGAGAGTGGTGTAGTAAAATGTTTGAGTTAGTTGAATAGGGTTTGCTGAAATAGTTTGAACATGTGGAGAGAATGACTTAGGAGAGGTTGACAAAGATAATATATGTGTCAAAAGTGGGGGCGGACTAGAAGGGGAAACCAAATTAGAGATGGAAAGATGTAGGGGAAAAAAATTTTAAGTGATTAGGGCCTGAACATGCAGGAGGATGAAAGGAATGCATGGGATAAAGTGAATTGGTATGATGTCAAAGGATTAACTAGGGTATATGAAGCAACTAGGGCAAACTACAGATGGAAAGATGTGTGGGGTCTGGTTTTGGATGGGGAGCTGTGGTTTCATTGCATTTTGGATGACCACAAGAGAATGAGCAAAAGAGGCCTTTTCTTCATCTGTTCCTGGTGCTACCTTACTATGCAGGAAACATTGAACATGTATGAAAGAAAGCAAGAAATAATCCATTAAGCAGAATGTTGTCACTAGCCTATTAGACTTTGAATATGGGAACTTGAATGATTGGAAATGATACTGATATAATCATTTGTTGTAAGTAAAAAGATATCTTATTACTTAAAGATTGTTATGGTATATCATTGTGAAAAATACTCTGTTTTGTTAGTTGCCTGACTGCCAGACTGATTTACTATATTTGAGCACATATGATTATAAGTAGTGTTACTGTCATTTATTCAAATAGAAATGTGCATCATTTTCTGTTGATCTGTCTGCCTGTCTGTCTATCTAGCTACTATTGTTAATATTATGCAACCTTAGGAACCCTTTTATGGGGCTCCCATAGATTTAAGGCTTTGCTTTGGGTAGAAACAAGGTAAGTTGAGTTCCCTTGGGATGAGAAGGGGACCTTAACATAAATATACTCTTTTCCATTGACTGATGATGATAAAGCCTTGTCATAAGTGACTCCTTTTTCATGGTGTTACCACTCGCATGCAAAGTTGGGAACACTTGTGTATGTTTTATACCTTTACCTGTACTTCCTTTTTTCAGGATCCACTGATATAGGGTTTTGGCAGTGTCAGGATGCCAGCTTTGTCCACCAGGGAGGACCACAGGTCATGATTATGTGTGCTGATGCTCCATGTGTGTCTTTGTAGGGTGAGCAAAGGACAATTAAGGTGTAAGTGTTTCAGTATGTCAGTTGAATCTTGGGCCCAAGAGGATGTTGTGATATGATGGATTGTAATTTGTTCCAGAAAGCAGACTATAGAGGGTAACTCGTACTTGCCAAGAATGTATGTATGTCTGATGGAATGGTGTTTAAGACTAAGCAGGGAGGATGATTGTTCAGTCTGTCAAGTCTTATGTAAGTTTTGTCATTACATTGTGTATTGGACAAAAGTGAACCTTCAAGTATTGGTTGTTAAAGTGTGAAGTAGGGGTGAGCTTTTTGATACTACATGGGGGTTAGTGGTTGATATGAGTGGTTTTGTTGCAAAGGGCTAAGTGTCAAACATTATAAGGTGAGATTGCTTTGGAAGTATTTTTGTTTCATTGTGTAGGTGATGAATACTTTTGCTTTGTTTTGTATGCTTTGCAGCTTTTTCATATTTGCTTTTGACAGTGGATGACCAAGCAGATGAGGTGTAGTTTAAGATGGAGCAGATGAATTGTTTGTAGAAGGTGCTAATAGATGTATTTTCTTGTTTGAATCTGAGACTGGTTTAGTTTACTCTGTCTGGGATTTTTTTGGTGATGTTTGGTGTGTGGGTAGTGAATATCATATGTGAATCTTCTGTGATACCCAAAATGGTTGTAGTTTGGTGAGTGGGAGTAGTTGACTACTCTGGATGGTGGGAGGGTGTAGGTTAGATTCATATCCATCAGTGTTAAAAGGGTAATGGAAGATTTCTGTGGTGAAGACAATCTGTTTTGTAGTGGTGCATATTGGTATTGCTTGGGTAGTGTCAGGGTGCTGTGATGTGATGGTGAGGTCATCTGCATATGAGAGGACTTCTCCAATGTGGTCTGCAAGAGATGAGAGGAATTCATGTTCGAGGAAGTTGAAGAGGGTTGGAGCACTAACTGCACTTTCGGGTACTCCAATATAGAGCTTGAGGATATAGAAGGTGAAGACTTCCTGAGTGACTCTGGCTTGGTGGCCAGCTATAGGTTTGCTGACTGCTTTTTGCCATTATTAAGAAGATGGGAAGTGGAAAGTCTTAGGATGGGTATTATGTTCACAAGTTTCTAGATGTTTTGGATTTTCTTGTGTAACAGGAGTGGTTGAAGAGACCTGTGAGCTAAATTGTTTCAAGTGAAAGTTCAGTATGTTCTCAGTTATAATTTCAGTGGAATTCTTTCAGACTTTGTTTGCAGCGCAAGGTTTAATGGGAGTGAAAGGTGAGTGAACAGTTGATTTAGGGTTACATTACAGAAAGGAGGAGGTTTTTAAAAGGACAGTCAGCTGCAGTGATGCAAAGAGGAGACAGCAGCCCTCAGTTGATGTATGTCTGCTTAGATATCTCTCAGCATTCATCCTCCTCACCCAAAGAAGCCCATTTTTCCCTACTCCCATTTGGAGCACAGTCGGGATATGTTCCCAGCTGCTGTGTTTTACCCACAAACTCGCACATACACACAAACACATATGTATGTGTCAGAAGTTAAGGGAGCTAGGACACCAAATTGGAGGTGGAAAGATGGAGTGAAAAATATTTTGAGTTGTTGGGGCGTGAGCATACAGGAGGGTGAAAGGTATGCAAGGAATATAGTGAATTGGAACAATGTGGTATACTGGGGTTGACGTGCCATCAGTGGACTGAACCAGGTTGTGTGAAATGTTAAGTGAAGTGTTTTAGATATCTGGGAGTGGACATGGCAGCAAATGGAACCATGGAAGTGGAAGTGAGTCATAGGGTGGGGAAGGGGCAAAGGTTCTTGGAGCACTGAAGAATGTATGGGAAGAGAGAGCATTATGTGTGAGGCCAAAATGAGTATGTTTGAAGGAACATTGAAGGAATTGTAGTCCCAACCATTTCTATGGATTCAAAACATGTGCTGTAAATAATGCTATGTAGAGGAGGGTAAATGTGATGGAAAAGAAATGTTTGAGGACATTATATTGTGTAAGGCAGTTTGATTGATTAAGGAATTAAAAGGTAAGAGAGATGTGCAGTAATAAAAAGAGTGTGGTTAAGAGAGCAGAAGAGGGTGTGCTGAAATGGTTTGGACATATGGAGAGAATGAGTGAGGAAAGGCTGACAGAAGGGATATATGTGTCACAAGTGAAGGGAACAAGGAGAATGGAGAGACCAAATTGGATTTGGAATGATGGAGTGGAAAAGATTTTGAGCTATCGGGGCCTGAACATGCAGTAGGGTGAAAGGCGTGCACAAGATAGAGTGAATTGGATTGATGTGGTATACTGGGATCAAGGTGCTGTCAGTGGACTAAATTAGGCATCTGAAGCTTGATAATATATGTGAGTAGATGTGGCCTTTCTTCTTGTGTTCCTTGCACTAGCCTTTCTTCTGTTCCTTGCACTATCTCACTAACACAGGAAACAATTATCAAGTATGAAAAAGAAATGTTATTAATATCATTATTGTTGTTATTAGTTATTATTATTATTATTATTATTATTATTATCATTATTATTATTATTATTATTATTATTATGTTTTCTTTTTTTTTATTAATCTAATTTCTATTTTATAATTATCATATAACCCTATTGGCTCTTTCACAAGGAGCTCGTGCAGCACCAAAATTATGCTACAATCAGTTGAAGGAAAAAATTGATTTGATGGCCTCCTTTAGGGTGAAAACTTTTTAAGACTTATTATTCAGTTATGCACATATTTCGTCATCATCTTCAATAGTTCTTCCCATCAAATCCCTTAACCTGATTAGCTGCTTCTTAACAAATAATCTGCCTCTGCTGAAGTAATAGAATGGATTGGAACGTGTTGCTATGTTACTTCTGTGCTGAGGCCGTGGGTCTAGGTAAGGAACTGTAGAGTCATTGAGGTAATGTGAATGAGCATCTCCTGACCTCATAGGTTTTATGATGGTTGTAGGGGATGAATTCTTAAGGATTCACCCCATTCTGTTGACAAAATGGGTGTTGTAACCCTCTTTAAAGAAGTGTTCTCACAGCTGTGTGTAGTTTTTTTCTGCAGTAGCAGTGTTTTTTCATTCCTCAAACTTCTATATTTAACATCTAAAAGTGTGGTCTTACCTCATTGCAAGGAGGTTTGTGATAAAGCCTCTTGAAGTGTCCGTTAAGAAATACAGTAAGATTTATTTGATTTAAGTGTAGTAGATGATTGTGATGGTATCATTAACTTAATGCATGGGTTCAAGGCAGCAGTTTAGATTTAGATTCTGAATTATTGTCAACTGCAGAACAGGAAGCTATAAGAAGTTTTCTTGGGAAGAATTGAATGCTCTGTTTAGTCCACTGTTATAAGGGTATCATTGTTCAGGAAGACAGTTAATACTAAGTATACTGCCATTTGTTTTGTTGGCAATGTGGAGGTGTAACCAATGTTTTGTTCATCATCCCCTTTTTTCCTTGATGGGTTCTCTGGAATCATTTTTTTAAGCATGGGGAAATGTAAGTATGAAATGTGTTGAAATGTGTATCCTTCTGGCTTTAGTTTGCTGTGTGCATAACAGTATGCTCTTCCAGTAAGCAGGGAATAGATCAAGCAGATCTATTAAACAAACGTTGGCATAATTGCAAACAGTTGTGCACAGTAGTTGGTAAACTGGTAACAAGAACAATATGACCGAGCCTGACTTTCTCTCTCGATTAGCATTTTTTTCTAGTAGAATTCCTATATCTATATTGATTTTATATTTTGAACTAACTCTCGTTTAGTACAAATTTTTTTGTTTTGTTGGGTTTGGGTAATGATCTAATGCAAAGTATATAGTAGTGAGGTGATATTGAACATGGGAAGAGAATGGCACCACAGTATATGGAAAAAATGAGGATGAAGTTTGGTGGTGAGAAAGTAGATATATAGTGAAAATGATTATCTATGAAGAAAAAAAAAAGAATATGTGACTATGGATAAGCGATGATGGAAAAGTTATGAGTAAGACCCAGATGGGAAGGGTGGAATGACAGTGAAAGTTGATTTTTAGGCCAAAAGCCAATATAGTGGAATGTGCAGAGATATCTATATCACTTGAACTGGAGTAATTTTTTTTTTGAAGGTCTACTTGAGAAACTGCTATAAATTGAAAAGGGCTTATGTAATTTAGATAAGTGTGACTTTCTCTATCGGATAGAAACCACTTTTGATTGCATACTTATTGCATGATGTGCACACTATACATAGATGAATTTGTTTAAATTTTTTACACTCCAACTAGAAATTTGAAAGCCTGCCTTTGATATTTTCTGCCACGAAACTAAGAATGAGCACTGACCTTGCCCTTTGTGAGAGATTCCATGCTTTTGCATGAATGCATGATAAAGAGCTGATAAGTGGTATTTTGCATGATGCATTTTACAGTACTCGTATGATGCCCTACTCCTCGGAGATATTTTCTGAAGCAGAAATGTTCTAAAATGAAGTTGAGTAGGATACTGTTATTAGATACATGATTGTTAATTGATAATAGGCTATAGTTATGTTGTTGCAACTTGACCTATATTTACATAAGAGCATATAGGCTGTGTATATTTATAGCATGTAAGACTGTCTTCTGTTATTCATATTCAACTTTTGTTCAGCTTGGCTGTATATCCAGTATTCCAAAGAATATGAAAGACAAAATGCAAATGACCAAATATTTGTTACATAGTAGGTAACACTAATAGAACTGAATTAAAACCTCTTCATTCATGCATATAATTGTGATTGATTTACTTTACAAACAATGATTTCTTGAGTAATATATCTATAATGTAGGTATAGAGAAAGAATAGTGTGTTTAATGTTTCATTGAATTGTTTCCAAATTCAATGCAGCTGTGGACTTTGAGATGCAAAGGGTGGAAAAGAATGAGCACCACTTCTCATCTTTTGCAGTTGTGTTTGCTGTGGCTATATATATAATAGCAATATGAGTATATCTTTGTTTTCCTAGAAATCATACTTTCCTTCAGAATGCAGTTTTCCATTTCACTTGCGTTTGTTACTTTCCCAGACTTGTAAAGTAATTTTCTGTGTTTTCAGTTTGTACTACAACGTGTTCCATGCACAGTTAATCCCCTTGATTTCTTTTTTTTAATGCATTACCCATTTTTATTACATCAACATGCATAATTTATTAGCAAAAATTTACAGCAGTGCTATTTTGTTTCTGAAATGCAAAGGTGTTGTAGAGATTGTAATTGATTAGAGCATTTAGGGAAGATTCTGCATTTGCCATGCTGCTTTGAATATGGGAAAAGGTAGAAAAATATGGAAAGGCAATGAATAGGTATTAAGAGCATTGATAGGGTACCAGAAATAAAATTGTTGTAAAAAGACAGTTGGCAGTAAGTGAAGCATAATTTTAAACTTAATACCTTTTTGAACACTGCTACCTCTAGCATCCAAGACTCAGATTACCAAAGTACTGGTTTTTTCTTGACAATATATTTGATAAGTTATATTTTGTAGTAACCCCATTCATTATGAAGTATAACAATGGGACTGTTGTCATGGATAAGTTTGGTTTTGATTTAGGTTAGTACAGTATAATCTGGATTATTGACAGGTGACTTTACCTTGATACAAATGTTTGAGGTACTACGCGACAGGGAATCGGGAATTTGCCGTGGCACAGACCATGACCACCCTACTGCTGGTAGTATGGTGAGTTTTACAATCTAACTCTTAATTGGCCAAACTTCACTTTTGCATATTGTTTACTAGATAATTTCATGTTACTTAACTGATCAGTGGACATGTAATTACAATACAGTATATGCAGGACAGAATCATGTACCTTGATCACTCGATATCTGAGATATATTCAAGCCTCCCTGGAAAGGTATAGCTTAAGCTGAGACTTATTTCAATAATATATGTTTCCAGTTCTGGATGGTACTTAAAGTCAAGAATGGAAAGTGAATAGATTATACAAAATCATGGGGCACGCTTACTTCCAAATGTATATTTTATGTGTAAGGAGTTATGAGATCTTGAATTGATTTGAGATCCCAATGCTCATATTTTGTGATTATGTCCTCCTGAGAGACATATTGCTTTAGCTGAGTTTCTTCTATTCTTTCTTCTTTCCAATAATAAAGGATTTGTGCTATTTCTTCATTTTGGGTCAATTGACTTGAAACTTGGTAGGCATGTACCATGGTTCATAATACCTAGCTTCCTTTATCTCTTATGTTGATTTTAGTCTTTTAAAGGTTATTGTGGGGTCAGAGGTCACACATCCCTAAAATTTACAGTTTGATTTTTTTCATTTGAGAAAAAACCCTGCCTAGAGATTTCTTTCCACAATCTTAGTATGCTTCACAGGATAGATTTGTGATATGATCCACTTATACTAGTTTTTGAGAGCCCAATAAGAAAAATTGAAAAGTTATTCAGTTTACTGCCAAGTGAAGTAAGAAGTATGCCTGGAATGTACACTGAAGAATTCCAAAGAAACCTGTGTAGATAGCTAAGAATAGTCCAGGATGAGCCCAACATTGATATAATATGTCTTGCAGTAGGGAAAAGCAATATTATCAATCAACAAAGCATGCAGTAAGTGGTGTGTGCTAGCTCTGCATACTGACAAAATCTCATTATAGGTATTTGTAGGTAGACAGAGGGGTTAAAGATCACCAAAAAAGACATATGTTTTAATCATTACTTGGCCATACATTAGTCAGTGTTTACAAAACACTGCACAAAGATGTTTTTTCCTTACCCCAGTTTATATCACATTAGTGATTTAACCAGATTTTGTTGGTTTATAGGGGTAACATGTCAAAAATAAAAAAAGAAATTGGCCTTTGTTTGGCTATATTTTAGCCAGTGTTCATGAAACTTGGCTCAAAGATGGCTTTGCACATATCCCATTTAATGATGATGACAAATTTGTGATTGTTGTTTTTAGCCACTATTCATGGTCAGAGGATACCAAGAATTACAGTTGGTTGCCACTAATGCAGTTTTTCAACCAATGTTGATGAAACTCAGCACAGAGCTACTTTTTAACAGCCCCATACAGAGGTTAAAATATGGAGGAAGACGTACTGAATTCGCTCATGAATGTTGGCCTCTTTAGTTTTCCTTTGATTTGCTTAGCCTGATCATTGTTGCAGTCTCCTGTATAGTTGGTGAGATTTTGTTGATTAATTGCTTTTCACTGAAACTATTATTTGATACCTGTAATCATTATTTGTGTATATACTGGATGGTTAAGTAAACAATTTCAGTATTTACTCATTTCATAGCAGAGTCTTATTGAAGATTCAGTATACCTGTTTAGTTGTATGTTTCATTAATCATTTATTTTCTTATAAGCATTACCAGTATTGATATATGTTTGGCACTTTAAGGCATCTTTTACCATCTTTTGCATGAAACTTATGACAATCAGTATACAACATTAGAAGAGCTTATAAATCTCTTGCTTCTCGAAGTTTCAAAAGCCAATGCTGCAAATTGTTCTGTAGATCATTGTATGCTCAAGGAAGTTACTTTAAAGTAATCTTTAACACAACATAGAATTTTTGTAGGTGAGTACCCAGAGATATGTATGTATTTAGCATTTCATCAGAATTTGAAGATAAAGCCCTTATGTATCTGGATTTTTTAACTAAATGTTAGTGTGTATGTGTGCGTGCATGCTATGCGCCTGTGTATATGGGCATGCATGTGATTTGCCGTATGCCTGATTATGTGGAAGGGAAAGCCATGATGAAATCAAAGTTAGTATATAAACTTAGTGGAATGATTGTGTTGTGCAAATGTTTTAGATTTTAAGAAAAACTTGACGTGGTCATAATTGTTTACTTACTTTTTTTAGGTGTCAGTTATCAGCCATGGTTCAGGAAGACCCAGTTGCCATTGGTTTACTGGAACACCTGATCCCCAGCGTTCAGTCTTTAAGCCGTTCATCTTTACCAACAATGTAAAGATTTCACCTCATATTCAGAGTCCCAAGATTGCTGTTGAAGAGGATCCAGCAAAGGCAAGGGCCAAAGTATTTCTTATGCAGTCTGATTTATCATATAATAGAACTTTAGTCTCATAATTGTGTGTAAGTTTACTATAAAAGTTTTATATCCTTGAAATATTGTGCCCAGTCTATAGACTTAAGAATCTTGTATGTCCATATATTTATTTTATTTATTTATTATACTTTGTCGCTGTCTCCCATGTTAGCAAGGTAGCGCAAGGAAACAGACAGAAGAATGGCCCAACCCACCCACATACACTTGTATATACATACATGTCTACACACAGCACATATACATACCTATACATGTCAAAATATACATATATATATATATACACACACAGACATATACATATTTGTTTATGGATGGGGTTGTTAGGGAGGTAGATGCAATAGTTTTGGAAAGAGGGGCAAGTATGCAGTCTGTTGTGGATGATAGAGCTTGGGAAGTGAGTCAGTTGTTGTTTGCTGATGATGCAGCACTGGTGGCTGATTCATGTGAGAAACTGCAGAAGCTGGTGACTGAGTTTGGTAAAGTGTGTGAAAGAAGAAAGTTGAGAGTAAATGAGAATAAGAGCAAGGTTATTAGGTACAGTAGGTTTAAGGATCAAGTCAATTGGGAGGTAAGTTTGAATGGAGAAAAGCTGGAGGAAGTGAAGTGTTTTAGATATCTGGGAGTGGATTTGGCAGTGGATGGAACCATGAAAGCGGAAGGGAATCATAGGGTGGGGAAGGGGGCGAAAGTTCTGGGAGAGTTGAAGAATGTGTGGAAGTCGAGAACATTATCTCGGAAATCAAAAATGGGTATGTTTGAAGGAATAGTGGTTCCAACAATGTTATATGGTTGCGAGGCGTGGGCTATGGATAGAGTTGTGCGGAGAAGGGTGGATGAGCTGGAAATGAGATGTTTGAGGACAATATGTGGTGTGAGATGGTTTGATCGAGTAAGTAATGTAAGGGTAAGAGAGATGTGTGGAAATAACAAGAGTGTGGTTGAGAGAGCAGAAGAGGGTGTTTTGAAATGGTTTTGTCACATGGAGAGAATGAGTGAGGAAAAATTGACCAAGAGGATATATGGATATATGTGTCAGAGGTGGAGAGAACGAGGAGAAGTGGGAGACCAAATTGGAGGTGGAAAGATGGAATGAAAGATTTTGAATGATTGGGGCCTGAACATGCAGGAGGGTGAAAGGGGTGCAAGGAATAGAGTCAATTGGAACGATGTGGTATACCGGGGTCGACGTGCTGTCAATGGATTGAAGCAGGGCATGTGAAGCATCTGGGGTAAACCATGGAAAGTTCTGTGGGGCCTGGATGTGGAAAGGGAGCTGTGGTTTTGGTGCATTATTACATGACAGCTGGAGACTGAGTGTGAGCGAATGGGGCCTTTGTTGTCTTTTCCTGGTGCTGCCTCGCGCACATGAGGGGGGAGGGGGATGTTATTCCATGTATGGCGGGTGGGCGATGGGGGTGAGTAGGGGCAGACAGTGTGAATTGTGTGCATGTGTGTATATGTGTGTGTGTATGTGTGTATATATGTGTGTACGTTGGGATGTGTGGGTGTGTATGTTTGCGTGTGTGGACGTGTGTGTGTGTGTGCATGTGTGTGGGGGTGGGTTGGGCCATTTCTTTCGTCTGTTTCCTTGCGCTACCTCGCAGGCACAGGAGACAGTGACAAAGCAAAATAATAATAATGATAATAATAATAATAGATATGTATATGTAGTAAGCCCACTAGAATTTGTAGTTGGCAACCTCCCAGTTGCTTTACCTTAAAGAGTCGAGTTTCTTGCAAAACATTAGTGAATGCAGCTTTACCTTATTGATTCACAATACTAGAGAGATTCCTTGAGAGATGTACTCTTTGAGGTGTTTTGGACATGTCAGAATTCAAGATAAGGAGTTTACAAGAAGAATCTATGATAGTATGATTAAAGGGGTTTGTGTGAGAGGAAGACCACCTTTGATATGGGGAAATAGAGTAGAGGGAGTGAATTGGAAGAATGCTTGGAAAGGTGCATGCGAGGGAGGAATGTAAGGACGGGTAAGTGGAGACTCTTTTGCCATGGCCATCCCCTGATGGGAGTTCCTGGTGAGAATAGGCTTCAGAAATATAGACAGGTCTATAGATAGATCACTTAAGAATTGTAGATTAGTCTCCTTTATAATGTAAGAGGAAGATATAAATGTTGGGTGTTGGTGAACAAACATTACTTTGCCTCATAGATATCATGGTGGTTAAAGAGGGTGAAATCCCGGCAGATACACCTTATGCATGGTGTTATTGTCTCTCTGAGAGCAATAGTTATTCTGATGCTAATAGGATTTGACTTTCTAAAGAGATATGTTTTTTCAAAATTAAAACCAACATTATTTTTTTCTTTTTTAGAAGATCATTTAGTATTTTAAAGATAAATTATGTTTTTTGTCCCCAGGTTATTCCTCGATTTGCCAAAAAAGTAAACCGAACCCACTTGTTGTACCGCCGTCAACAGGCTGCTACAGAGAATGGTGGGAGTATTGTTGACACTTTACGGACCCTTGAGAGAAAGTGCGTGCAGGAGACTGAGGCATGCCTTCAGAATTTCGATCCGGAAAGGCTGTCAGAGATGGATGACTTATTTAAAGATTGTGTTGATTCGGAGCTCAAGTTTTATAAATAAGAGTTTTTAAAGAATTGCAGCTTGCATGCTAATTTGTAAAGTACTTAGGTTGCTAGTTATGAGCTTTATATACTGGATTACTATTGTTTCTACTTGTGATTAGGGGAAAGTAGGCCATAGTAACTCTGTATATTTTGTTTGTAACACATTTGAATAGTTACTACGATATTACTGAGGCCCAGTTTGCCAGTTCAGTTAGGCTGATTAAACCCTGTACATGGATAGGTAGCTACATTATCTTGTAAGCAATCCCAGGAGGGAGAGATTATACTGTGGCAGTTGTGATAAAGTTCATTGCTTTATGGAATATGAGCATGGATGCAAGATTATGTATTTAATGCCATAGCCTCATGCTAAGTTCTTCCAACAGATTCTTTGAAATCTTATGTATTTAATGTTTTATTAGAAACAGTTTTTATACCATGGTACAGTAGTGTCATAAGGTCGTATAAATAGTCAGAATGTTAGAGAAATACCTCACAAAAATTCTTGAAAACCATACCAGGATCTATCTAAGAGTTAAATTTTATTGACTGATGACAAAGAAAGTGTCTTTGCATTACTGTAGTTGTAACAAGCTAATCAGTAATTTTATAAATGTAGGCAGGATTAAAGATTGACAACATTTGCTTTTATGTCTTTTCTTTTAGCAGAAAGTAGCTATAAAAGTTCATCAGTTTACTCTGATTTACAGTAAATCTGTGATAGGTTTCAAGATAATGGATGCTTCTGTAGAATGAACTGGAAAGATATGTTGCTTTTAAGTTAATAGGATGTCATATCATCATCTCAAGCAATCCTTGAAACCATTTCAATGAGCTCCTACAGCATTAAGGCTCTGCATTGCTCATAAGCAGGGTAAGTTGGGCTCCTTTGGGATGGGAAGGTCCTCAATGAGCCTCTACTCCTACCCTTGGCTAAGAGTGGTACAACCTCTTCTAAGATGACTTCTTGCTTCTGATGTTAACACTTACTGTTAGAGCCCATGATTATCTACCTATATATAAGATATTTACACAGACAGACAAACAGTCACACATTACTAACCAGGATTCACCATGGTCTTGCTTGGGTCAGGCCCCCTTGGGTTCAGTTCTCAAGCATGGCTGTTGGTCTATGCCCAACCCAGATATTCATCCTTCCTTCGGAGCTGGTTAATTACTGGGTACCTAGCATAGGTTGGGAGTAAAGAAATGGTACACATATACAAGGTTAAGAGTTGAGGCAATGTGTAAATTTCTTTCCCTGTAACACACAAATAGTAATCACATTAATTTCATGAGGATAAGTGTCCTGTTGAATGGTATAAATATCAAAATTGTATAACTCAAATTTAACCTCTTAAGGGATAATACAGGTTGTGTCCTGACCTCAGTAACTTCTGACTTCTTATTGGATATCAGAGAATGCATTTTGACCTCAATTTTCTGCTCCATAACCCATAATGTTAACAGTTTAGCAACTCTGACTACCCCATACTATTACATTTCTTCACTGAAATAATTTTGAATAGTAGGTATGGAATATGCTAAGATATACACGAACAGTAGTTCATCACTGTACAGGACTAATTATCATATTGGTTGGGCTGGAACAGTGGAAATTTATCCCATTCACAGCATGTTTTAAAAACATGTTTTACGTGTTACATTATAAGCATAAGGATAATGATTATCTGAATTATTCTTATAGATACTGTGTACTTTAGAGCAATTTCCATGCTTAATCTTCCCTCTGAATGTAGCAGAGCATGATTTTGCTCTGTGGTAAGAGCGGTCACTCTGAATGGGTTTTTGCCTTTCTGTCTGCAGGAGCTAACTTGGGATGAAAAATATGACTCAAGGAATGGTTACCATCCAATAGGCAGTTTCTGAAATAGGGGAACATATCAGGTCATAAGCTTACCAATATTCATCTTACCTATGAAAGAGTTCACAGTACTCTATGTACATTAAACTGGTGTATTGGTTACAGCAAGTTTGGTTTACTCCTTTCAATAACGAATGAAATTGATATGTCAAAACATGATATAGAATGAAGCAGTATACAAATTCTTTGAGAATACTGCTGGTTCATGTTTATTGCAAAGAGGAAGGGTTATAACGTGTGTGTGTGTGAGCGAAACTTAAATGATTGCTTCATATCAAGCTTGATTTAGTCACTCTCTCCTTATTCTTATCGTCATGCCTTTTGTGGTACAGAGAATGAATTTGGATCTCATTTTGCATGAGATCAACTGTGATGAAGTGAATTGTGTTTGCCAAATTTGTTTTGTATCTAAGATCATATGACAATATACAGTATTGGAATCATGAAAATGAAATTGTGATATATATCAAGGGCTTGATGTATTTATATTGATGCATACTAATTGCTCAAGTTGTTACAAAAATTGACCTTGAACTGCAGTAAATACCATTTTTTGTTTCTTTGATCAAGCTAATTCAGTCATTATTTTGACATATTTTGTTGTGGCTTGTCATGTTACTCAGAGTAAAGAATATAAAGCACGACTTTGTTGGTTTAAGGAGACAAGAAAGGCATATACCCTTGAGTGTAATGGCTAGTGTGATGTGTCAATTCTTATTTACCATAGTTGTTTTTTCACATCATTGTGCATCACGATGATAAGCTTCATGAAAGAGCAAGACTTTATATTGAAGTGTTTAGAGATTGCAAGTACTTTTCTAATATCTTCAGATATTGTTGAAACTATGTTCTTCCTTTAACAAAAAGGGGAACTTTAATTGTGAAAATCTACTTAGCTTGTAATTCTTGTATCAGAATATCAATACCTCATTGATAACACAATATGATGGACAGAGTTAATCGATTACTTATGATGTAACCTTTTATATTTAGCTACAGTTTATGGTATAAAGAATTATATACATTATTTATGATGTAACCTTTCATATTGAACTACAATTTATGGTATAAAGAAATATGTTTAATGAAGAAATTCCTGGGTGCAATGGGGTCTTAAAAGATAGCATGTATTATTGTGAATGTCAAGGATTTAGATGACAGTATTTTCCGTAACCATTTAAGTATATGGTATACTGTAATCAAGAAAAATTAGAGATTTATTGTCATATTAGCTTTATAGACTATGTCCTGCTATGATCATGAATATTCATATTGCTAGCCATTAAGCACTAGAAGTGATTAATAATCAAGAGATGATTAACATAGCTTATAGCAATGAGATACCAAAAGCAAATACATGAGGTGATGCTGAAACAGAATTCATAATGGTAGAAAATGCTAGAAACACCATTTAGTTAGAGAGCACTTTAGTACCATTTTTTTCATATTTGTATGGCAGAAACCAAAGATTTTTGGTGATATTATTGTTTAAGATGTAACCTTTTCTTTTGTATTTGTCAGAATTTTGTACTTTTGATTTATTAGATAGATGTTGAATAACAATGAGGGGAAACAAAAACTTAAGTTAATGGATTTATTCAAAACTATGAGAAAATTGATGATGTAGTTGAGTCCCAGATTGTTGCCTGTAAGGCATTCATGCAAGTTTGGATGTAGCTCATCATAGATTGTCACACCAGATGATCACTTAAACAGTTCTAAATTCTTATGCCAGATTTTATTCTACACTAAATTATCACGTGCATGATTTATAATGGAGTTTTACATCAGACTTACGTACTACATATCATGCAAGCTATTTTATAATCCCAGAACTTTGGATTATATGATACTTTTTTCAACTTTTGGCAGTTCTTTTCTTGGTATTCTTTTGATGCACTTCGACAGTTGTTGTTACGTGCTTCATTTTGGCTAAATGTTTTAAGTGGAATTGAATACTTTTGAAGATGGTTATACCATAAAATTCATTATATTTTTTTTTGTAATTGTTTGTGGGTTTATCGTAAGGAAAGAATTTGAGAGTAACAGCAATAAGATATAGAGTAAAATAAAACATATCAGCCATTTGACCTCTAGAAAACCCACATTTCAATTTTTATAATCATTGATCCATATTGTTACATACTATCAAGGAAAAATTAATAGCTTTTGAAAAATTTTATACTTTCAGACGGAAAAAAATCCTTTTTTAAGATCGTCCACATTTAATTGGTGGAGAAGCTCATGCATTTATTTGTACTGTATCTCCTGTCTTACGTGATTAATGTGAAGGACTGATTATCATGTTATACATTTGAATCTTGGAGTACTTGACATGTATCTTTGATGATACTAGATACTTGTGGTATTTGTCCCTCATCCTAAAAGTAAAGTACTTTAAATAACAGGAATATATTTGGACTTAATGGATATTCCCATAGGTATTACCTTTAAACTTTAATGATGTATGGTTTGTTATCGCTTGATCAGCTGTTCATAGAGGATGCAGGGGTTTCTTTGTGGCTTACCTTCTGTACAAGTTATAGTATGGTCTTGTTTGCTGCATGTAATATTTAATCATGCTTCAGATATTTTGTAGTTTTGGAGAAGGTTACAAGTACTGTTCCAGTTGTTACACTAATGCCTACTTTGCCAGGATGGTTCTTGGCATTTATTGTCGAACATTTGTAGTTCTGAATTTCATCTATTGGTTTCCTTTGCAAATTATGATGTTTGGTTTTAATCTTTTAAGTGCCTCAAACACAGAATCTCACTTGAAGAGTTTCAATTATGCTTAGACCCAACTTGGTTAAGTACAGTGCGGTACAGTACAGTTTTATGGTAAAAAATGGCCATAAGCCACAATTCATTGTTTTGTGATTTTTAAGGTTTTCCTACCAAGCTTGCTTTAAACAGCTTATGTGACTTTCTTGAAAACCACTTAGTAGCATGATTTTCCTGTTGTTTGGGGATAGAATTGTGATTTCAGTTTCTGTTGTAATAAAATTGATTCTAAAAGATTTGTTTGATATAGTTTTAGCTAAGAGAAGAATCTAAAAAGCACAAGGCTGGAGTATGCTTGGTAGGTGAATCCAGTATGAAAAATATCATGATGCATATATCTAATTTTCCTCAGAGTTTATGATTGTTTGTGTCTGACATAAGTGAATATTTTAGTTCCAAAAGATTTAGCACTGTAAACCCCTATGCACTACTGCTGTCAAGAATGACATCAAGTTCCCTAAACTTCACCACCTATCCACAATAAAGCCTGCAAATTCTAAGTGAGTTTTCATATTCACAGGGATAGAAACTTCCTGCAATATTTGAGTTGCAGATATTTTCGCTGGCTGTCACTATGTTTGAAATGGCTTTTGTGAATGCAAGTTTTGATCTTTGTTTATTTCCTACTTCATTCCAGTTTACATGAAATGGTGGATAGATTATGTAGTCCATCATTTCTTTATATCCAAACCTTTGCCTTAGTGTCCCAAAGTGAAAGTTTCCTTTGTATTAGAGGGCTTCAAATTAATACACTTTGTATGCTAAGTTGGGCAATTAAGTGATGCCTCTTCATTAATCTTTACATACATAAGGCATCATTGTTACTGGACTGTTCCTGTTTAATGTTACACTGAGAATGAGATGTCATCTTTGTTGAGTCTGTATCTTTATTAGTTGATGAAACAGGGTATATCTCATTAAAATCTTCTCACTTCAGAGGAGTCTGTAATGTTCTTGCTACTGAGTGTAACACAGCCTTGAAGCTGTGTGATCCCCTGGATCACTGAGAAATGGATCCTGGTGCAATATTATAAAGATGATAATACATAAGGCATCCATTTCATGTGGGCTTCATTCATTTTGAGAAATCATCTGAAATGCCTCTCAAAACTCATTTACAGAAAGCATCTGTATTTTCATGCTCTGCCATCATATCCTCAACCTTACTCTTGCAGATCTTCACCATTCTTATATGGCCTTACTTTCATAGAATGGTCACGTTACTGAATTGAGACTGTACAGAAAACCCTTGATAACTCGGCATTCAGTGACTTGTAATTTAACTCAACATAGCTCTGACTGACTGTTATTGGGAAATACATGGCAACACAGTGCTACTCCAAGAAGTGAGCTCAATAGCATGATATTGTTAGTTACCGCATGGCTCTCACCACAGGTGGAGGAGTGGTGGTGGTGGTATTCTCTCCCATCGTTATGTATTTTCATGTTTTATGTGGTTTAACAAGCTTACGACATCTAAGACAAGCTACTCACAACCATCAAGTTCCTGTAATTACTCTAGTAGGGAGGTGGCCAATGTGAAGAGCTTGAGAGTGAAAAAAAAATTGAAAGTGCTCCACCACATAGATGTTAGTGACTCTAATGAAGTGAAACAGTAAATACAGTAGTAATAAGTGATATATTTTACATACAGTCTAGGATGCGCATTTTAAACTGTGTTAAACAATGAGTGTAGAGCTCCCTACACATTGCCTCATGCACCCTGCACCACTACCACCCTCTGCACCTCTGCAACTACTTCAAAACACCCTTAGATGTTGGTGAGTACCTAATGTAACTCTGTTTTCAGTATCATAAGAATTTCCATTATCATTTCAGTACTTACTCATATATTATGGATATTTCAGTACTTGCCCATATCTTAGAGGTATTTACAATAATTTGGAAAATCTTCTTAAGCTGAAAAGGTTTAAGCCCCATATATGCTAAATAATCAAGGGAATAGTGTATACAGAAGTTTAAAAAGATTTATGATAGTAAGGCAAGGTTAAGAGATAGGCCCCATGGATGACTTCAGGTATCCTGTAATATTTTGAACTACCTTTGAGTATGATCCTAGTTGGCCATTTACTGTTTAAGTCTTTTTATTGGCACCTCACTTATTCACAGATTGTCCTGTCTTGTCTTGTGTAGGCATTGCTGAACTCTTCCAGAACCATGAGAAAAGTCACCCTTATTGAGGTTTTATTATTCTCAATACATGTAAAGGAGTACAGAGTAAGTCTCATTCAAAAATTTCTCATTTCAAAGAGACCCATCACTTTCTTGTTTCTGAGTAGCATGGAGCCTTGAAGCAAAAGGAACTCCAGAAATGTGTATAGGGTTGTATAATTCATAATTTCAATCGTAGGTACTTTAGGTATACCTGACCTCATCATTTCCAATGACAGTACACTGGTTAGTATATTTGATACCAAGCTACAGCAATACCTGATCGCTATTTCTACTTAATGGCTATTATTATTATTATTGTATATTCATTCATTATTCATTATACTTTGTCACTGTCTCCCGCGTTAGTGAGGCAGCGCAAGGAAACAGACGAAAGAATGGCCCAACCCACCCACAAACACATGTATACACATACACATCCACACACGCATATATACATACTTATACATTTCAATGTATACATATATATGCATACACAGACATATACGTATATACACATGTACATGATTCACATTTGCTGCCTTTATTCATTCCCATCGCCTCCCCGCCACACATGAAATGACACCCCCCTCACCCCACATGCATGCAAGGTAGCGCTAGGAAAAGACAACAAAGGCCACATTCGTTCATACTCAGCCTCTAGCTGTCATGTATAATGCACCGAAACCACAGCTCCCTTTCCACATCCAGGCCCCACAAAACTTTCCATGGTTTACCCCAGATGCTTCACATGCCCTGGTTCAATCCATTGACAGCACGTCGACCTTGGTATACCACATCATTCCAATTCACTCTATTCCTTGCACGCCTTTCACCCTCCTGCATGTTCAGGCCCCGATCGCTCAAGATCTTTTTCACTTCATCCCTCCACCTCCAATTTGGTCTCCCACTTCTCCTCATTCCCTCCACTTCTGACACATATATCCTCATGGTCAATCTTTCCTCACTCATTCGCTCCATGTTACCAAACCATTTCAAAACACTCTCTTCTGCTCTCTCAACCACACTCCTTTTATTATCACACATCTCTCTTACCCTTTCATTACTTACTCGATCAAACCATCTCACACCACATATTGTCCTCAAGCATTTCATCTCCAAAACATCCACCCTCCTCCGTCTAACTCTATCTGTACCCCATGCCTCGCAACCATATAACATTGTTGGTACCAATATTCCTTCATACATACCCATTTTTGCTTTCCGTGATAATGTTTTTGCCTTCCACACATTTTTCAATGCTCCCAGAACTTTCGCCCCTTCCCCACCCTGTGACTCACTTCCGCTTCCATGGTTTCATCCGCTGCCAAATCCACTCACAGATATCTAAAACACTTCACTTCCTCCAGTTTTTCATCATTCAAAGTTACCTCCCAATTGACTTGTCCCTCAACCCTACTGTACTTAATATCCTTGCTCTTATTCACATTTACTCTCAGCTTTCTTCTTTCACACACTTTACCAAACTCAGTCACCAGCTTCTGCAGTTTCCCTCCCGAATCAGCCACTAGCACTGTATCATCAGCGAACAACAACTGACTCACTTCCCATGCCCTCTCATCCACAACGGACTGCATACTTGCCCCTTTCTCCAAAACTCTTGCATTCATCTCCTTAACAACCCCATCCATAAAAGAATTAAACAACCATGGAGACATCATGCACCCCTGCCACAAACTGATATTCACTGAGAACCAATCACTTTCCTCTCTTCCTACTCGTACACATGCCTTACATCCTTGATAAAATCTTTTCACTGCTTCTAACAACTTGCCTACCATCCCATATATTCTTAATACCTTCCACAGAGCATCTCTATCAACTCTATCATATGCCTTTTCCAGATCTATAAGTGCTACATACAAATCCATTTGTTTTTCTAAGTATTTCTCACATACATTCTTCAAAGCAAACACCTGATCCACACATCCTCTACCACTTCTGAAACCACACTGCTCTTCCCCAATCTGATGCTCTGTACATGCTTTCACCCTCTAAATCAATACCCTCCCATATAATATCCCAGGAATACTCAACAAACTTATACCTCTGTAATTTGAGCACTCACCTTTATCCCCTTTGCCTTTGTACAATGGCACTATGCATGCATTCTGCCAATCCTCAGGCACCTTACCATGAGTCATACGTACATTAATTATCCTTACCAACCAGTCAACAACACAGTCACCCCCTTTTTTAATAAATTCCACTAAAATACCATCCAAGCCCACTGCCTTGCTGGCTTCCATCTTCCGCAAAGCTTTTACTACCTCTTCTCTATTTACCAAATCACTCTTCCTAACCCTCTCACTTTGCACACCACCTCGACCAAAACACCCTATATCTGCCACTCTGTCATCTAACACATTCAACAAACCTTCAAAATACTCACTCCATCTCCTTCGCACACCACCACTACTTGCTATTACCTCCCCATTCTCCCCCTTCAACGATGTTCCCATTTGCTCTCTTGTCTTACACACTTTATTTACCTCCTTCCAAAACATCTTTTTATTCTCCCTAAAATTTAATGATACTCTCTCACCCCAACTCTCATTTGCCCACTTTTTCACCTCTTGCACCTTTCTCTTGACCTCCTGCCTCTTTCTTTTATACATCTCCCAGTCATTTACTCTCTCCCTGCAAAAATTGTCCAAATGCCACTCTCTTCTCTTTCGCTAATAATCTTACTTCTTCATCCCACCACTCGCTACCCTTTCTAATCTGCCCACCTCCCACGCCTCTCACAAGCATCTTTTGCTCAAGCCATCACTGCTTCCCTAAATACATCCCATTCCTCCCCCACTCCCCTTGCGTCCTTTGCTCTCACCTTTTTCCATTCTTCCCTTAGTCTCTCCTGGTACTTCCTCACACAACTCTCTTCCCCAAGCTCACTTACTCTCACTGCTCTCTTCACCCCAACATTCTCTCTTCTTTTCTGAAAACCTCTACAAATCTTTACCTTCACCTCCACAAGGTAATGATCAGACATCCCTCCAGTTGCACCTCTCAGCACATTAGCATCCAATCATGCGCCTATCAATTAATACATAAATCCAATAACGCTCTCTGGCCATCTCTCCTACTTACATACGTATACTTATGTATATTTCTCTTTTTAAACCAGGTATTCCCAATCACCAGTCCTTTTTCAGCACACAAATCTACAAGGTCTTCACCATTTCCATTTACAACACTGAACACCCCATGTACACCAATTATTCCCTCAACTGCCACATTACTCACCTTTGCATTCAAATCACCCATCACCTTTGCATTCAAATCACCCATCACTATAACCCGGTCTCCTGCATCAAAACTACTAACACACTCACTTAGCTGCTCCCAAACCTCTTGCCTCTCATGATCTTTCTTCTCATGCCCAGGTGATAGGCACCAATAATCACCCATCTCTTTCCATCCACTTTCAGTTTTACCCATATCAATTTAGAGTTTACTTTCTTACACTCTATTACATACTCCCACAACTCCTGTTTCAGGAGTAGTGCTACTCCTTCCCTTGCTCTTGTCATCTCACCAACCCCTGACTTTACTCCCAAAACATAACCAAGCTACTCTTCTTTATCCTTGAGCTTCATTTCACTCAGAGCCAAAACATCCAGGTTCCTTTCCTGAAACATACTACCTATCTCTCCTTTTTTCTCATCTTGGTTACATCCACACACATTTAGACAGCCCAATCTGAGCCTTCAAGGAGGATGAGCACTCCCCACGTGACTCCTTCTTCTGTTTCCCCTTTTAGAAAATTTAACACAAGGAGGGGAGGGTTTCTAGCCCACTGCTCCCGTCCCCTTTGGTCGCCTTCTACAACACAGGGGGAATTTGTGAGAAGTATTCTTTCTTCCCTATCCCCCATCATTATTATTGTTATTTTTATTGTTATTGTTATTATTATCATTATTATTATTATTATTATTATTATTATTATTATTATTATTATTTTTTTTTTTTTTTTTTTTTTTTTTTTTTTTTTATACTTTGTCGCTGTCTCCCGCGTTTGCGAGGTAGCGGAAGGAAACAGACGAAAGAAATGGCCCAACCCCCCCCCATACACATGTACATACACACGTCCACGCACACAAATATACATACCTACACAGCTTTCCATGGTTTACCCCGGACGCTTCACATGCCTTGATTCAATCCACTGACAGCACGTCAACCCCTGTATACCACATCGCTCCAATTCACTCTATTCCTTGCCCTCCTTTCACCCTCCTGCATGTTCAGGCCCCGATCACACAAAATCTTTTTCACTCCATCTTTCCACCTCCAATTTGGTCTCCCTCTTCTCCTCGTTCCCTCCACCTCCGACACATATATCCTCTTGGTCAATCTTTCCTCACTCATTCTCTCCATGTGCCCAAACCATTTTAAAACACCCTCTTCTGCTCTCTCAACCACGCTCTTTTTATTTCCACACATCTCTCTTACCCTTACGTTACTTACTCGATCAAACCACCTCACACCACACATTGTCCTCAAGCATCTCATTTCCAGCACATCCATCCTCCTGCTCACAACTCTATCCATAGCCCACGCCTCGCATCCATACAACATTGTTGGAACCACTATTCCTTCAAACATACCCATTTTTGCTTTCCGGGATAATGTTCTCGACTTCCACACATTTTTCAAGGCTCCCAAAATTTTCGCCCCCTCCCCCACCCTATGATCCACTTCCGCTTCCATGGTTCCATCCGCTGACAGATCCACTCCCAGATATCTAAAACACTTCACTTCCTCCAGTTTTTCTCCATTCAAACTCACCTCCCAATTGACTTGACCCTCAACCCTACTGTACCTAATAACCTTGCTCTTATTCACATTTACTCTTAACTTTCTTCTTCCACACACTTTACCTATGTATCTATCTATCTATATTTGCCCAAGGCATCCTTTTATAAAAGGTCCTGGTGTTACTCCACAATATCTTTTCCAGGAACTTTTGTAGTTCTTCAGTAAGACTGTACTCCCCATTGTTATGAGACAATGATACAGTCTTGCCGAAGATGACTTTTCACTTGTGGCATAACTGCAAGCAGGTGGCATCTGGCAACTCTTATAATCAGTGTCATTAATATGTACATGAGAAAGAGACCAGTTCCAAGACTGATCTTTGCAGTTTTCACAAAGAAGAATCCAACACCATTCTTCCACTTATTGAGGTCATCAGAAACTTGATGGCTCTTTATAGAGAAGAATCCCGGGCCCATGTCCCCTTGACTAAGGTCATTGGTAGTTTGATTGCTTTTCATGAAGGAGTAGAATCCAAAGTCCTTTTGTCTTCAGGTCTAAGATCATCAGAAGCTTTCATGAATAAGAAGAACCTCAAGATCTTTACCTTAAGGTTGAACTCATAGCACAATGTCATTGAGGATTCATGGCAGGATGACATGGATGATTTCTCAACGAACTCTGAATATAAAAAAAGTCTGTTAGATTTTGAAAGTTTCAAACAGTTTGTATTCAAGGTAAAAGAAAAAGCAATATCTCATGAGCAAGAAGAAATTAAATGAAAAGGACAATAGAAATTTCTATTCTGTAAATAAACTGAAGGAAGTTCTAGAGAGGAAAATCTTGATGGAAAATCTCAATGTATATCAAATGCTCCCACTTCAAAACATTCTCTGAGCTGATGGATATTGACATTTTTACATCAGAAGAAGTATATGGGAGGAGAACAATGCTAAAATTTGCCTCAGGCATATCAACAACACATGCAAACATTTCATGCACTATTTTTGAATCACCTTGCAGATCCATTTTCCCTCTAACAGTCTTTCTGTATCTCTGTCTGTCTCTCTCTCTCACAGGTTTACTGTTAGTATTTATATCTATTCCCACACTTGACCACAATCTTTGATGTAAACCACTGTAAATGGCACTAGAAAATAGAGTTCTGTGCAATTTACATAGCTTAATTCCAAGCAAAAAATGAGGGACAGTTTTAGTATCTATGCACTGTCCAAAAGATATCTGAACAGATATTTGAAACTTCAGAACCATGAAATTGTTAAACAGGGTGTTTGATTATGTCTGAAGACATGAAAGAAGTGATATTGGAAATTCCTTTG
Source organism: Panulirus ornatus (assembly GCF_036320965.1). NCBI lineage: Eukaryota > Metazoa > Arthropoda > Malacostraca > Decapoda > Palinuridae > Panulirus > Panulirus ornatus. Next base: position 3,979,250 of record NC_092263.1, on the reverse strand, counting down.
ATTAGTTGTCTCAGACTTTTTTATTTCCACCTATGGAAGTGAAGTAGTTAACGTTTGAATTCCAGCAGGGCAACTGGCCCATGGCCAAATCAGCTGCTCATTCTACTCTTTTGATTTGGTTAATAAATAGGTTTCTGGCATAAGTTGAGGAAAAAGTTTAAGATAAAAGATGGATCGCAACAGTTGTATTACCCTGAAGGGCGACAAAAGATGTATCTCAACAGCTGTATTACTGTGAAGGAAGACAAAAGATGTATCACAACAGCTGTAATACCCTGAAAGAAGACAAAAGATGTATGACAACAGCTTTTTGATTACCGAGAAAGAAGAAAAAATATATGAAAGCAGATGAATTACCCTAAAGGAAGACAAAAGATGTATCATAATAATTGTATAGTATAGGAAGATGAAATATTTATCACAGCTGTGTTACTGAGAAGGAAAACAAAAGTTATATCACAACAGATGTATTACCCTGAAGGAAGAAAGATGTATCACAATAGCTGCAACTGCCAGGAAGACAAATAACACACTGTAATTGTTTCTTTGGTGTTATTATGGAAAATATCTTGTCTTGATGTACAACAATGTTCCCTATCCAATAGCAAGCACTTGTGTTGCAAATCTAACACAGGGAATGATAGTGTTACACACATGTATCATTATGTAAATGATAAGCGGGGCAGATTGAAATATTTTTCCAAATTGCAGACACAAAATAGATTGTTTTACTACAGATTATAGTCATTTTCTTTTTTCTTTGTGCGTTTGACTATAATGTGATTCATGCATCTTGAGACACAAGGTTATCCTACATCAACATGTATTTCACAGTCAGACAGTTATATGGTGGGCAATGACATTTTGAAACAAGCTGAACTGCCAGAATTCTGTCTATAGCTTTACAGATTGTATCATTACTTAAGTTCAATGTCTTCTTGACTCTGGGCATCATCTGAATCTGTAACAGAGTCCCTGATTTTTTTGTGTGAGTTGAAATAACGGGACACAGCCTTATTTCTTTACTAGTGGTCTTTACTCAAGATTTAACCAGTAATCAACTAATGCAGTTTGATAACATTTACTATTTTCAGTGCATATTTTTCAGGTATATTTTAAATGAAAATACTTGACAATCAGTTTGTTTTTTCCAAAAGAAATTATAACTTAAAATTCAAGTATATGAAATGTTTATAAATGGAAACCAGCTACATCATCTCTTTATCTTCCAGCATGACCTTGTTTAAAAAACTGTATTGGACATGCAGGAACTAAGGCCAAGGGAACCAAATTTGAGTCTCTTTCACAATCATTGATACAGAAGAAAAGTTCTTGGATGTTACTGTTGAGACTTGTGCTGCCTCTCAAAGCTCTGGGATGTACTTTTAACTGAGTCTCTTCCATTGGGATGTTGGGGCTCTGACTTTAGTGATTTCTTTCTGATGGGATACTACTACAATTTGTTTGTAGTTGACTTTTCCCCACTGAAAATTGCAGGGAGCTGCAAACAGGTGATTAACATCTGTTAGGTCAAAAATGTGACCTATTAGTGAACAACATCTTGTAGGGACAGTAGGAACCTTGTAATGAGTGACTTTCTTCAGCTGAGATGCTGTTAGGTAAACTCATCCTGCTAGGACCTACTAGCATGACACTTTCTTGTTGGGACTTGGTTATTGGTAAATGTCCTTCCCTTAAACGAGAATGTTGAAGGTCTTCAGATGAGCAGCTCTTTGGATGTCTAAGGATGCCTACCTCTTCTATGGTACTCTTCACTTTCTGTATGACCCTAGGAGTCATCAGGGTCTTTGGTGAATTTGTAGCTACATGTGGTGAGGTTTTCAAGTTGCGATGTGGGTACCTCCTCCTCATAGGGTGCCACTTTCTGCCGACTCATGGCCAGACGTACCTGCCAAGAATTGGTGATTATGAAGCTAAGAATTCACAAGGAAAATGGACACAGCAAGGAGCCAGTAGGGCAGACATGGGAAAGGCAGATAGCAAAAGATATAGTCTATGATAAGGCTGTCTGCAGTAGGCTAGCATGTGGAAATGCATAGGAAAGGCAGATAACAGAGGACCAGATGATTTGTAACAATGTCCTCTCTGCTGAAGTATAGTACAGAACAGTACAAAGGTAAGCCAGATAACAGCAAGACATGATGACAAAGTATTCAAGAATGTGCAAAAAAAGGTCATTATTTGGAAGGATAAAAACAGGTGTGTTTGAAGGTATAGTTGTCCCAACAATGTTATATAGATGTGAGGCTATCTATCTATCCATATCTTCAATGCCCATTCCCTATGGGAACTCCCTCCAGGAGGTGGCCACAGCAGAAGAGTCTCCATAAGTGTTGAACTCTAGTGCCACTTTCTAGCCTTTAGTGCCTCACCCTTAACAGGCCACTGGTAGACTGTAACTCTAGTACAGTGTTTTCAGAGGCTCCAATCTAATGTTCTTAACAACTACTTCTACCTAATGTCTCTTAACTGATTTTAAGACTAATTACAGAGGTATAAGTTTGGTGAGTATTCCTGGTAAATTATATGGGAGGGTATTGATTGAGAGGGTGAAGGCATGTACAGAGCATCAGATTGGGGAAGAGCAGTGTGGTTTCAGAAGTGGTAGAGGATGTGTGGATCAGGTGTTTGCTTAGAAGAATGTATGTGAGAAATACTTAGAAAAGCAAATGGATTTGCATGTAGCATTTATGGATCTGGAGAAGGCATATGATAGAGTTGACAGAGATGCTCTGTGGAAGGTATTAAGAATATATGGTGTGGGAGGCAAGTTGTTAGAAGCAGTGAAAAGTTTTTATCGAGGATGTAAGGCATGTGTATGTGTAGGAAGAGAGGAAAGTGATTGGTTCTCAGTGAATATAGGTTTGCGGCAGGGGTGTGTGATGTCTCCATGTTGTTTAATTTGTTTATGGATGGGGTTGTTAGGGAGGTTAATGCAAGAGTTTTGGAAAGAGGGGCAAGTATGCAGTCTGTTGTGGATGAGAGAGCTTGGGAAGTGAGTCAGTTGTTGTTTGCTGATGATACAGCGCTGGTGGCTGATTCATGTGAGAAACTGCAGAAGCTGGTGACTGAGTTTGGTAAAGTGTGTGAAAGAAGAAAGTTAAGAGTAAATGTGAATAAGAGCAAGGTTATCAGGTACAGTAGGGTTGAGGGTCAAGTCAATTGGGAGGTAAGTTTAAATGGAGAAAAACTGGAGGAAGTAAAGTGTTTTAGATATCTGGGAGTGGATCTGGCAGCGGATGGAACCACGGAAGCGGAAGTGAATCATAGGGTGGGGGAGGGGGCGAAAATTCTGGGAGCCTTGAAGAATGTTAGGAAGTCGAGAACATTATCTTGGAAAGCAAAAATGGGTATGTCTGAAGGAATAGTGGTTCCAACAATGTTGTATGGTTGCGAGGCGTGGGCTATGGATAGAGCTGTGTGCAGGAGGGTGGATGTGCTGGAAATGAGATGTTTGAGGACAGTATGTGGTGTGAGGTGGTTTGATCGAGTAAGTGATGTAAGGGTAAGAGAGATGTGTGGAAATAAAAAGAGTGTGGTTGAGAGAGCAGAAGAGGGTGTTTTCAAATGGTTTGGTCACATGGAGAGAATGAGTGAGGAAAGATTGACCAAGAGAATATATGTGTCAGAGGTGGAGGGAATGAGGAGAAGTGGGAGACCAAATTGGAGGTGAAAAGATGGAGTGAAAAAGATTTTGAGTGATCGTGGCCTGAACATGCAGGAGGGTGCGAGGCGTGCAAGGAATAGAGTGAATTGGAACGATGTGATATACCGGGGTCGATGTGCTGTCAATGGATTGAACCAGGGCATGTGAAGCGTCTGGGGTAAACCATGGAAAGTTGTGTAGGGCCTGGATGTGGAAAGGGAGCTGTGGTTTCGGTGCATTATTACATGACAGCTATAGACTGAGTGTGAACGAATGGGGCCTTTGTTGTCTTTTCCTAGCGCTACCTCGCACACATGAGGGGGGAGGGGGTGGTTATTCCATGTGTGGCGGGGTGGCGATGGGAATAAATAAAGGCAGACAGTATGAATTATGTACATGTGTATATATGTATATGTCTGTGTGTGTATATATATGTATATGTTGAGATGTATAGGTATGTATATTTGCGTGTGTGGACGCGTATGTATATACATGTGTATGTGGGTGGGTTGCGCTACCTCGCTAACGCGGGAGACAACGACAAAGCAAAATAAATAAAATAATATATATATATATATATATATATATATATATATATATATATATATATTTACATTATGAAATGACAGGGTCTTTCTGTCTGTGCCTCACCTTCTCAGCCTCCCTCATGACTCTGAGCAGGTTCTGTCCAGCTAGTAACTTAAGGTCCTCAAGTGACCAGGATGAGTCAGCCAGCAGCTCAGCAAAGAGGTTTGGGTACTTGGATACATCTTCTAGCCCCTCTGGTAGCCTGTAGATGGGGAAGAGAGAGAAATAGAGATAGAAAAAGCTGTCTGTTACAGAGAGAGAGAGAGAGAGAGAGAGAGAGAGAGATCATGGGGAGATGAAGACAGATTGAAGAGGAGAAATACTGGGATACTTTGAAGACACATGAGACAGTGTTGGGATAGATAAGTCAATGTAAGCAAGAGTAAGGCAGACCTCATGAGGAGAGAAAGAAAAGAATTATAAGGAAATGTAAATGGTGAGGTTAAAAAAAATGTTGAGGTTAGATTCAAGGCCAAGTGTAAAAGGCAGGTTACAAGGTCACATCACAATTTTAGAGTGAAAAATGTGGGCTCAATAAGGCATTTAGGAAAGAGATTAACATCTTTATGTAAAGCCAAGATTCAAATAAAAAATTCAGCTTTTCATAGGTAACTACTGAAGAGCCTGATCATAGCTTGGAGTTTGTCTTTAGCTTTACATAAACAGATTAACCATGTATACTAAAGATCTAATATGAATGACAGAATTTTACATTTACATTGGAATATGCAGAGTACTACAGAACTAAACAAAAGGTAAGTCTATCTCTTGTGCAGTTCACAGGAAATCAAAATTTTGATCAACAATCACAATAAGAGATGTGCGATGAAGGAGTTAGAAATAGAGGAAGACACAGAGAAAATGAGAAAAGGAGTTGGAGGAAAAGAAAGAGAGGGAGAGAAGAGATGGTGAAAAGGAAAAGAGTGTAAGGAACATCATGACATTCAATATCATCACTTCAAGCTACACTAAACTCCTTGTACAGAAAAATGGGAATGAGATTTCTTGATTCATGACAGTGCTCTTGCACCATATGCTTTTTACTGAAAGGGACATTGTTTTGCTAATTGTATCATATATAAGGTAGTGAAGGGGACACTGATCTGCTACTTGTTCCAGTGGGAGACCAAATGGATCCAGAAACAGAGGGAGATATAAGCCAAATATGTTGAATTTCTGTGAGAAAGTTAGCAGTATCTGCGAAAGAAGGTATAGGTGGATGGATTGTGTATTCCTGGCCTGCCAGGAGGCCTTTGGTACTCTCCCCACAGAAGACTTGGTGAAATTAAGCCAGGAAGGTAGTACTTCCCTGGGAAGATGCCATCTACAACTGACTGAAACAAAGGGTGTAAGATGGTTCTAGGCATCACTTCAACACAACTAAATCAGGGCTAGTACTTTCGTGAGTGGCTGCTACCTATAACCCATCATTTATGTATGTAGACATGTATGTATATTTCTCTGTATGTCTAGAGAGATGGATGTAGATGAGATACGCATTTAGATAGGTGGATAAACACATTTATACATATTCTTACTTTCCTGATGTTCATGGTATATATATATATATATATATATATACATATATATATATCCTCTCTTCCTACACGTACACATGCCTTACATCCTCGATAAAAACTTTTCACTGCTTCTAACAACTTGCCTCCCACACCATATATTCTTAATACCTTCCACAGAGCATCTCTATCAACTCTATCATATGCCTTCTCCAGATCCATAAATGCTACATACAAATCCAGGAAAGGGATTGGTTCTCAGTGAATGTAGGTTTGCGGCAGGGGTGTGTGATGTCTCCATGGTTGTTTAATTTGTTTATGGATGGGGTTGTTAGGGAGGTAAATGCAAGAGTCTTGGAAAGAGGGGCAAGTATGAAGTCTGTTGGGGATGAGAGAGCTTGGGAAGTGAGTCAGTTGTTGTTCGCTGATGATACAGCGCTGGTGGCGGATTCATGTGAGAAACTGCAGAAGCTGGTGACGGAGTTTGGTAAAGTGTGTGGAAGAAGAAAGTTAAGAGTAAATGTGAATAAGAGCAAGGTTATTAGGTACAGTAGGGTTGAGGGTCAAGTCAATTGGGAGGTGAGTTTGAATGGTGAAAAACTGGAGGAAGTGAAGTGTTTTAGATATCTGGGAGTGGATCTGTCAGCGGATGGAACCATGGAAGCGGAAGTGGATCATAGGGTGGGGGAGGGGGCGAAAATTTTGGGAGCCTTGAAAAATGTGTGGAAGTCGAGAACATTATCCCGGAAAGCAAAAATGGGTATGTTTGAAGGAATAGTAGTTCCAACAATGTTGTATGGTTGCGAGGCGTGGGCTATGGATAGAGTTGTGCGCAGGAGGATGGATGTGCTAGAAATGAGATGTTTGAGGACAATGTGTGGTGTGAGGTGGTTTGATCGAGTAAGTAACGTAAGGGTAAGAGAGATGTGTGGAAATAAAAAGAGCGTGGTTGAGAGAGCAGAAGAGGGTGTTTTAAAATGGTTTGGGCACATGGAGAGAATGAGTGAGGAAAGATTGACCAAGAGGATATATGTGTCGGAGGTGGAGGGAACGAGGAGAAGAGGGAGACCAAATTGGAGGTGGAAAGATGGAGTGAAAAAGATTTTGTGTGATCGGGGCCTGAACATGCAGGAGGGTGAAAGGAGGGCAAGGAATAGAGTGAATTGGAGCGATGTGGTATACAGGGGTTGACGTGCTGTCGGTGGATTGAATCAAGGCATGTGAAGCGTCCGGGGTAAACCATGGAAAGCTGTGTAGGTATGTATATTTGTGTGTGTGGACGTGTGTATGTACATGTGTATGGGGGGGGTTGGGCCACTTCTTTCGTCTGTTTCCTTGCGCTACCTCGCAAACGCGGGAGACGGCGATAAAAAAAAAAAAAAAAAAAAAAAAATATATATATATATATATATATATATATATATATATATATGCTGTGCCATGCAAGTAATTTCAAGTAGGCAACACGTGTGTGTGTTAATGTTACAAAACTGAGCCCTCTTCAGCGATTAAGTACCGTCATTTTTGATGTCCATTTGCAAAGCCTCTTTATAGGTAAATTTGGCTGATCCTCTATAAATGTATTAGGAAGAAAAATCCCTTCCGTCTTACCAGAAGTGAGTGGAAATTACTTGATTAAAACTTTTACTCGCACCTTTCTGCTAAAAAGGAAAGTTTCCTGTGTGTAACTTTGGCTCAGTCGCTTAATTCACTCAGGTGGGGCCAAATCCTTTCTTATGTGCACAATCTTCATTAGAGAGGAACTGATGAGTGTGCAGGCAAATAGTATTCTATTTCCCTCTGAGACTTTAACATGAAAGCTCCTCATATGTCAAATGGCAGAGTGCTGCTTCACAAGTGTATTTATCTCAATGATCATATTAGCTTGAGATATAATGATAGATGCTGCCTTAGAGGAATGCCAGAAATATTCTTTCAAGTTTGTATCGATTTTTTCAATACATCATTCTAAATGCAATGGTCCTTAAATGAAGTGGATGAGTGTAATCATTTGCTACATGTCAGCTCTATGGATTATTTCTGAATGTTATGGGGTGATATCTAAGGTTGAGAAGCCTTTCATCATGTTATACTCTAAGCATGAGCCAGTAAGTTTTTTGGTAGAAAAATACTCTGTATTTTGAGCCATTTTTCTTAAAAAGTTAGATTTGCTTTGAAACCCAGGTTTACATCATAAAAAATCAAGAAGCTTTGGAATCCTACTGTAGGTCATAATTTTCATATTGAATAAGATTCTGGTGCCCAAATGTTGTTTTGGGACTATAAATTCAATGATCAAGCTGTCCACCGAGGCTGGGTGGTATATACCTGTGGTATTTTTTTCTCTTAAATGAGGCTGGGGTTCTTTAATCAGTTGACTCTACTTTGAGGAAATATAGAAAATTATGGCTATTTAATTATCATAAATTTATGAACAATAATGGAGAATATCCAATACCTAGTATTTACCTTTGATATTAGGACAGCCACAGCAAAAAGGCTGTTTTTCATAATCATTTACTGCTTGTCATTCTTTGGGGGCAAAATAGGTTATGTAAAGCTGATATTTTTGATAAAGAAGCCCTTCATTCATGATATTCTGATTTTTTCACTTTAAAAATGCCCTGAGCTATATTTATCTGCATTTTTGGTCTTTTTGGAAAGGCAGATGTGCTCTAAAATCTTATCACGTCCAATTTTTCATGGTCATTGAGATCATTAGGTCCAGATGTTATTGTAGGACAAATAAGCTGTTATCATGCTTTATGATGATTACATGGATTATGTATTTCATTATCACTCGCTACCTGTCGGCTCTTTTAGAATATTTAAGGCTAAGTATGGTAAATAAGCTTTTCATAATGGTAAACTCTAATTCTGGAACAAAAGGATTTTGGGCCTTACCTGTCTTCTTGGCCAATTTTCTTAGAAAACTGAATTTAGCCCAAAATCTCATTATAGGTCATTTTTTTTTTCTATGGAAAGTAAGATCATGGGGTTCTAACATTTTTTCTTAGGACAATTAAGTTCCTCTGTTAATTTAGTACTTACTTGTTGACACCGTCGAAGTCAGCGCCTATGCCAACGTGTTGGATGCCTGCGATCTTCCGAACATGGTTGATGTGGTCTGTGGGAGAAAGGTAAGCCTTATTGATCAACTGCCAACATATACACACCAGCATCCTCACAATAATAGCGTTGGGTGCTGTTTGTTTACCCAGTTCTCCTACTTCCCCTATCCTACTGTATCTGTAGCAGAAATCTGGATCGTTTTTCCATGCAAGATATGACCTACAATAACCTCCAGCCCGGAGTCATGTCATTTCTTCACCCATAATCCAGAGCCAAGCCAGTTCCTTAACCATATCCCGAAGCTAAGCCAGTCCTTCACATATAACCCAGAGCCAAGCCAGTCCCTCAATCATAACCCAGAGCCAAGCCAGTTCCTCAATCATAACCCAGAGCCAAGCCAGTCCCTCACCCATAACCCAGAGCCAAGCCAGTCCCTCACCCATAACACAGAGCCAAACCAGTCCCTCACCCATACCCAGAGCCAAGCCAGTCCCTCACCTATAACCTTGAGCCAAGCCAGTCCCTTACCCATAACCCAGAGCCAAGCCAGTCTCTCACCCATACCCAGAGCCAAGCCAGTCCCTCACTCATAACCTTGAGCCAAGCCAGTCCCTTACCCATAACCCAGAGCCAAGCCAGTCCCTTACCCATAACCCAGGGTCAAGAAGGTCCATCACCCATAACCCAGAGCCAAGCCAGTCCCTCACCCATACCCAGAGCCAAGTCAGTCCCTCACTCATAACCTTGAGCCAAGCCAGTCCCTTACCCATAACCCAGAGCCAAGCCAGTCCCTTACCCATAAACCAGGGTCAAGAAGGTCCATCACCCATAACCCAGAGCCAAGCCAGTCCCTCACCCATAACCCAGAGCCAAGCCAGTCCCTCACCCATAACCCATAGCCAAGAAGGTCCATCACCCATAACCCAGAGCCAAGCCAGTCCCTCACCCATACCCAGAGCCAAGCCAGTCCTTCACCCATAACCCAGAGCCAAGCCAGTCCCTCACTCATAATCCAGAGCCAAGAAGGTCCATCACCCATAACCCAGAGCCAAGCCAGTCCTTCACCCATAACCCAGAGCCAAGAAGGTCCATCACCCAGAGCCAAGCCAGTCCCTCACCCATAACCTTGAGCCAAGCCAGTCACTCACCCATAACCTTGAGCCAAGCCAATCCTTCACCCATAACCTAGAGCCAAGCCAGTCCATCACCCATACTCAGAGCCAAGATGGCCCATCACCCATAACCCAGAGCCAAGCCAGTCCCTCACCCATAACCCAGAGCCAAGCCAGTCCCGGTAAAAGTCTAGGAAAGAGACGGCACTTATATGGTGGCTGATTCATGTGAGAAACTGCAGAAGCTGGTGACTGAGTTTGGTAAAGTGTGTGAAAGAAGAAAGTTAAGAGTAAATGTGAATAAGAGCAAGGTTATTAGGTACAGTAGGGTTGAGGGTCAAGTCAATTGGGAGGTGAGTTTGAATGGAGAAAAACTGGAGGAAGTGAAGTGTTTTAGATATCTGGGAGTGGATCTGGCAGCGGATGGAACCATGCAAGCGGAAGTGGATCATAGGGTGGGGGAGGGGGCGAAAATTCTGGGAGCCTTGAAGAATGTGTGGAAGTCGAGGACATTATCTCGGAAAGCAAAAATGGGTATATTTGAAGGAATAGTGGTTCCAACAATGTTGTATGGTTGCGAGGCGTGGGCTATGGATAGAGTTGTGCGCAGGAGGATGGATGTGCTGGAAATGAGATGTTTGAGGACAATGTGTGGTGTGAGGTGGTTTGATCGAGTAAGTAACGTAAGGGTAAGAGAGATGTGTGGAAATAAAAAGAGCGTGGTTGAGAGAGCAGAAGAGGGTGTTTTGAAATGGTTCGGGCACATGGAGAGAATGAGTGAGGAAAGATTGACCAAGAGAATATATGTGTCGGAGGTGGAGGGAACGAGGAGAAGAGGGAGACCAAATTGGAGGTGGAAAGATGGAGTGAAAAAGATTTTGTGTGATCGGGGCCTGAACATGCAGGAGGGTGAAAGGAGGGCAAGGAATAGAGTGAATTGGATCAATGTGGTATACCGGGGTTGACGTGCTGTCAGTGGATTGAATCAAGGCATGTGAAGCGTCTGGGGTAAACCATGGAAAGCTGTGTAGGTATGTATATTTGCGTGTGTGGACGTATGTATATACATGTGTATAGGGGTGGGTTGGGCCATTTCATTCGTCTGTTTCCTTGCGCTACCTCGCAAACGCGGGAGACAGCGACAAAGCAAAAAAAAAAAAAAAAAAAATTTTGTTGCTACTTTGAGGAATGATATAAGCCTATGGCACTTTGCTTCACTACCCTATAAAACCATCTTTGGGTTTTAATTAACTCGTTAGTGGTAGGGTCATGATAGACAAGGGAGAAGTGGGGTTACATAATCATAGTGATATTTCAACAAAGTGGGAACCAAAGAATATGATTTTTCATCGTTTTAAGACTGATTCTGTGTAGTACTTGATATTATTACGTATTCACATGAAAAATTATCTCAGTGCTCCTCGTATCGTTTGGACGGAAAGGAAAACATGGAGTTCAGGTGTCTATTAGAAACATAGGACTCTTATCCTATATGGGATAGATGTGGTAAGCATTAACTCGAGCCGGAAATAACCTAATACAGTTGTAGAACTTGCATTAAGTCGGAGTATTATAACATTACAAACGCATGGCGGCATTCACTGGAGTGTATGAAATGTAAAGGAAGTGAGGCATTCATGCTGTCAACTGGCCAGTTTTCTTGTTTTGTTACAGCTTGTTGCGTTTTGTAGATCGACATAAAACCCGAATTAAGTTCTGCAGGATTCGAACAAGCGCCAGATGAATTATCTTTCCCGTTCGCAAGAGGGCCCGCTATACTAGTGTACTTGAATCAAACGGGAAGACATTAGAAAACGATGTTGGGTTCCATTACTGTTGTAGTTATCTCTCCTGTTCACTTACTTTTTTTTTTTTTTGCATGATTTCAACGAGAGTGTCACGAGAGCATCACTTAAAACGCCAACTATTGATTTTAAGAGTTTTTAAACGTTACACTTTCTCTCCTACGTCAAAGCCCTGTCTTCTTTACGAGTGTATAATTAACTGAGCTACAGGTGCTAAACCGAATATCCTACACTATTTCAACTTTACATTACTTAGGCAGCGTCACAGTAGCATTTCTTTCGTCATTTCTGATTAACATTAATTTTTTTTCTCTCGTGTGCTCTCTCACACATGCCAGTAGAACCAACTTGCCAATCATTTCCTTTTTGTCAACATAAACAAACAACATGCCTCTGGCTGACTGTCGAGTAAGCTGTGGTTCCTGTAACTTTACTTTTGTCTATTAAACAGCATAGAAAAGCCAGACATGCTAAATATAGATATCTGGGTGCGCATATGGTTGAGGTGAAGGGCAAGTGAAAGTATATACATCACATACGTAACGTAGGAGAGTTGAGACGACTATTTTCAGAGCGATATCACTATTACTAGACTACTATATCTATATTAACTGTTATTCTTATAGGATCTCTCTTATCCCCCCAAACAACGACGGTGTCTTACATACTTAAGAAGGCATATTTCAGATTGGCGAAATCTTGCCTTGTGGTATGAAGGTAAACAAGTGACAAGATGTTTATGATTCGATGTTTATGGTAACTTGAAACAATGTAAACAAAAATGCAGTAGAACTGTTATGTAGATTAATATTTGATTATCTTGAAGGTTTATACATTTTATTAAGAGAGACTTGACATTCGCGAGTTAGAAAATTAGGGAAAAGTTTGGCGGGATGAAGACCAGCCATTTCGTATTGCTCGATGGGCCAAGAAGTTATTGGCGCTGATTCGTGAAAGATCGGCGAATCATCAGAAAACTCACATAAAAAAGAGCTAGTCTGACGCTGCCTTAAGGAGTCCATTGTTGCCAATGTCGTAATATTCTGTTTATAAAACCTACGTCCGTTTTATGGAC
>NC_092263.1:3933914-3961414 GCF_036320965.1 Panulirus ornatus | reverse complement strand
TGATAATAACTTCATACTGGGAGCAACACGAGTGATATGATGAAGAGGAAGTGATTGCTTAAGTCTTTTGACATTTCTCTGACAGGAAATTAGATAGCCAAATTGAATTTAGATGGTGAATTAAACCGCCCTGGACGGATCACAGTTGTAGTAACTGCGTTTTGATTAAAGGGGGAGAATGCCTGCCCATTATTTTGGGTGCTTGAATTGAGGTGGCGATGGGAATGAATAAAGGCAGACAGTATGAATTATGTACATGTGTTTATATGTATATGTCTGTGTGTGTATATATATATGTGTACATTGAGATGTATAGGTATGTATATTTGCGTGTGTGGACGTGCATGTATATACTTGTGTATGTGGGTGGGTTGGGCCATTCTTTCGGTTTCCTTGCGCTACCTCGCTAACGCGGAAGACAGCGATAAAGCAAAATAAAATGAAATAAGATATATATATATATATATATATATATATATATATATATATATATATATATATATATATATATATATATATATATATATATATATATCCACTCAAAATAGATTATATCTCGTTTAGGTACAATTACCATCTGGGGTAAGACTGAGTTACATATGGACCATATTGTTCGCGTCCTGATCCGATTGCTTATGGCTCTGATTACATTTTAATGTAATTATCGTCAGTTCAATATGCTCTTAATGAGGTTCACTTTAATCCTTCGTCAGGTATAGTCATCATTTCTGATGCTTTTGAGACATTGGACCTAATCCCTCGAACACGACGGTACGACCCTTGAGCACGACGGTACGACACTTGAGCATGAAGGTACGACACTTGAGCACAATGGTACGATCCTTGAGCACGATGGTACGATCCTTGAGCACGATGGTACGATCCTTGAGCACGATGGTACGATCCTTGAGCACGATGGGACGACCCTTGAGCACAACGGAACGACCGTCGCACTCAAGCGTCGTACCGTCGCACTCGAGCGTCGTACCGTCGTCCTCAAGCGTTGTACCGTCGCACTCGAGGGTCGTACCATCGTACTCGAGGGTCGTACCGTCGTCCTCAAGCGTCGTACCGTCATACTCAAGGGGGTGAAGACAGAGCGATACAATCTCTTGTGGGACACATTCTAGTGTTGGTGTTACGTAGGATGTGAACAGCTCGCTGGATATATCTTCGTCCACATACATGAACGCTGGTCTCATGTTTGCCAGCTCACACTTGGCCCCATTAGCTATCCCCCTCACCTGGGACGCAGGTGACAAGTCAAGGACGATGTAGATTTGTTTTCTTTTTTAATGTTTACCGAGACGACATGGGCAACGTAGGTCCCACTCGAGGCCCTCCCATTAATGCTCTCTCTCTCTCTCTCTCTCTCTCTCTCTCTCTCTCTCTCTCTCTCTCTCTCTATATATATATATATATATATATATATACATATACCTTATCCTGAGCCAGGCACCTAGTTTATCGACCCACCCCTAGGGGTGGATGAACAGCTAGGTTGACTGTGGACCGACTGCCGTAACCAGGATTCGAACCTGTGCTATGCTCGACCCTGGGCGGGGGCTCCGTGAATGCGTCACGGTCGGGAACGCTAACCGCTACACCACGGGGGCCCACCTAACACACCAGCTCCTGTAGACTATTTTCCCGCTTGATTATAGCAATATGGAGGCCATTTTTTCGCTGCTACTTCTCCTCTTTACTCAAGTTGAATATCTGTGATATATGTACCCCACCCCAATCCCCGAAGTCCAAATGTCACAGTAGGGTCCAAATGTCACAGGGGTTTGTTCAGATCCCCTTGTAAGTGGTTGCAATCCTCCTCCTTCCACACGACCGTGGCCTCTCCCCGCCCACTTTACCTCCGTGTTTCCAGACGCTGCCACGTTCATCCACATCAGTCCTCTCCAGGTTTTGCCCATTAAGACTTAATCTCAGACCATCTTGCCTCATCCACCACGCTGGCTGGTTACTTTACTTTTGTTCACACTTGAACTCATTTTCTTTTTCGTGTGACACCTTCTCCCATACTCTATCACCAGCGTCTGGAGTTTCTGGCTTGAGTCTGCTCACCCAAAAGTTCGTGTCGTCTGCCAATTCAGCTGTAAGACTCGAACATGTTCATCTTCCACACCGCCCCGTCCATCACGGTGACACGTCGTCCACAAAGACCCTTCCTCACCGAGATGTACCCACCGTCCTTCCTCCCTTCCTACTCGCACAGATGCTTTACCCTCCTGGGAAAAACCTCACTGCGTTTGGCAACTCTCCATTTACCCCCATACATTAGTAGCGCCTTCTACATGCCTATCTTACCCTGTCTGCAAATCATTAGATGCCACATGCAGTTCCCTGTCTTTCTGTAAGTGTTTCTCAAAGTAAACGACCGGTCCACACATCCACTACCACCCCTAAATCCACTTTACTCCTCCCATATCAGATGCTGTGTGCATGCCACCATTTTGCCAATCACCACTTTTTCCATACACCTTTTAATTCCCCCTTGCCTTTATATGAGGGCACCACACATGCAGTCTGTTCGTCTTCACGTGCCTCATCTTGCGTCATACAGACGATGAGTATCCTAGTTAAGCAGTTAAAAGCACTGTCCCTCCTTGGTTGAGGAACTCATCTGTCGTCCCATTCACTCCAGCCGCTTTGCCACACCTCTCCTTCCGCAGGGCTTTCACCACCTCATCTCTTTTCACCAAGCCATTCGCATGCTACCTCACCCCAATGACATCTCATCAGGCACCCCATCATTTGAGACATTCGAGAGTCCTTTAAACTACTCATTCCATCTCCTCCTCCTCATCATCATCTTTCTTTTTACTTATTAACCTTTCTTCTGATGGCCTATCCCACGACAATAATGATGATAATGGTAAATCATTTACTAAAGTACCAGCAACCAAAGACTGAAGGTGCGAGTAAAATACCCTCACACAGTGTTGAGTGGGGTTATCAATAAGAAGAAAGAAATATTAAAGTTTCAAACACGTAGATGAGAAGCAAGTTATTTCTCCCGTGAAATAAGCGAGGGAGGAAGTTACCAGTGTATTAATGTGGTGTGGGACATTATTGATAGGGAGGGTCCAGCTTCCATGACGAGATAATTACAGCAGACTCGGTTATTACGTAATATCTTCACCCCACCCAGACTTCATTACAAAATAATTACTTTCAGCTTCAGATACTATAAATATCTGTGACATATGTACCTCCCCCCCTATCCACGAAGTCCAAATGTCACAGGGGTCCAGATGGCACACAGACAATGTTCTGAGATGGCGGACGGCGACTGTCTCTCATTCTCTTTACGGGAATTGTTTATATATATATATATATATATATATATATATATATATATATATATATATATATATATATATATATATATATATATATATTCCTATGAGTCCACGGGGAAAATGAAACACGAAAAGTTCCCAAGTGCACTTTCGTGTAATAATCACATCCCCGTGGACTCATAGGAATATCTTGATCACACGCAAAATTGTGATCCTTTCCAATATATATATATATATATATATATATATATATATATATATATATATATATATATATATATATATATATATATATATATATATATATATTGCTCGCATCTCTGTACTAAAGTTCATAGAGTGGTACACATGGTGTGTGTGTGTGTGTGTGTGTGTGTGTGTGTGTGTGCTCGGGGCTGGTCATGTGTAACAGATGTGTAGTGGTCCCCCAGGCAGATGTGTGCCTTGTGTAAGATGTGTCAAACCAGAACATAAGCGGTGTAGCAGCGGACGCTACTGGTAGCGGTCATCTCGTCACCTTCTGCTACAATCCTTTCCAATCGTCGAAGTCCTTATTTTCCCTCTCTTTTAGTCCTGTTGGTTCTGGAGGGGGTCACACATGCACCACCAGCAGGGGGTTACACATACACCACCAGCAGGGGGTCACACATGCACCACCAGCAGGGGGTCACACATGCACCAGCAGCAGGGGGTCACACATACACCACCAGCAGGGGGTCACACATGCACCAGCAGCAGGGGGTCACACATACACCACCAGCAGGGGGTCACACATGCACCACCAGCAGGGGGTCACACATGCACCACCAGCAGGGGGTCACACATGCACCACCAGCAAGGGGGTCACACATGCACCACCAGCAGGGGGTCACACATGCACCACCAGCAGGAGGGGGTCACAACACCTCTTCTCCATTTATCCCTTTGAATTTTTTTTTTTTTTATTATCTAGGTTTCGCTACGCTCTTTTCTGTGTCTGCTGTATGTCTACCAGATTCTCTTTTTCGGTGATTCTCATACTATTTCCGTCGTGTACGGTCTGTTGTCTCTCTCTTTCTCTCTCTCTCTCTCTCTCTCTCTCTCTCTCTCTCTCTCTCTCTCTCTCTCTCTCTCTCTCTCTCTCTCTCTCTCTCTCTCTCTCTCTCTCTCTCTCTCTCTCTCTCTCTCTCATCATATTGCATGTTTTGCATGTTTACCAAATGGCGTCCTACCTACGTCTCTTCGTTGTATATCAACTGACTGTTATATTTCTCTCTTGTGTCTCCCCTGATGATGTGATTATCACAGGAAAGTGCACTTGGGAACTTATCGTGTTTCATATGTTAGATTACATATGCTTCCCGAGCACGTTAGTAAGAGCCAGAGCCCATCAGACTTTTCTAGGGTTTACCTTCACTGCTTCGCATAGTCTAATTCAGCCCATTGATGCACATTGTTCCCCATATACAACATCAATCCAATTCATTCCATCCCTTGCATGCTTCTTAGGCCCATGTACCTGAAAGCCTCCCTCACTGTATCCCTTCATCTCCTTCCAGGTCTCTGTCAACCCCTTCTTTCCTCTAATTCTCACACGTAGATCCCCTTGATAAGTCTTTCTTCACTCATCCTCTCCATGTATCCGAACCAATTCAACACACACTAATCATATCTTTCAGTCAGACTCTAATGACTTCCACAGCTCGCTATTCCAGTGTCATTCTTTACACAGTAAACGCTGCCACGTACAGCTTATTGTCCTCATGAATTTCATCGTCAATACGTTCACCTTCTTCCTTTCTTTGACGTGAATGACCCAAAACTCACATTCGTATGGCACTTTCGCGACTGCTATACCTTCAGTCATACCCACCTGTGCCTTGACAGACAGTGACTCCTTCGATACATTCCTGAATGCATTTAGGACCGTAATTCCCCTTTCCCACCCTGTGACTCACGTTAGTCCCATGATTCCATTAGAAGCCATGTCTGTTTCCAGTTACCTAAACTACTCCACATCTTCCATGCCCCTCCCACTCAAACCACTTCTGTCTCATCCATCTCCTGCATCTCATTATCAGAGTTTTACTCACATTTACCCTAGCTTTCTCCTTTCACATACTACCCCAAACTCTGTCACCAACCAACCTCTTTACTTTCTCTGTGGAGTCTGCCACCAGAACCGTGTCATCTGCAAACAGCAATTGATTCATCACTTTGAGCGCCCCTTTCCTCGTCCCCAACTTAACTCAGACTTGCCTGTAAGATCCTTACATTCACCTCCCTCACCACCCCGTCTATAATCAGATTAAACAGCCACGGTGACATTACAGATTAAACAACCTTGGTGACATCACACTTCCTTTGACGCAGACCCATCTTCACGAGAGGCCACTCAGCCTCCTCCCTTACCATGCGTATGCAGGCCTTACTCTCCCAGCAGAGACCACCTCACTGCAATTGATAACTCTTAATATAACCCATATATTCGTAGGGCCTTCCTCAAGGACTCTCTGTCAACCCTGTCATACGTTTTCTCCCAGATCCACAAGTGCCACAGACATTTCACATTCTCTAAAAGTGTTTTTGTCACACAAATTAAAGGACTCGTAGTTCCAATGACCCTTTTTTTTCCCTTGTGAAACTGGGTCAATAACCATTTTCTTTACACTAGATTCTTCTACGAAGGATTTGAAGTTACTTATGAGAACAGGGGACTGGTCAGTGGCCTCACACATCAGTAACATTCTTGATTTTCAATGAATAATGAAAGGCGTCTTCTTTACTAGCTGTTGCTGGGGGCTCTTCCAAATAGCTACCAGGCAAGGAGGAACACAAGTCCCCTGGGATGTTGCACTTAGACTGAGATTGTGCCTCAGGGATACCTGAAGGTACAGTGGGACGAAAACATCCCTCTTTGTTCACTGAGGCTTGCACTTCAGCAGGGAATGGGTCATAGTGATCATTAGACAGGACAGTAGCAATACGATTCACGATCTATCTGTCGAAGGTGTGGTTATATAGCTTATTCTGACCCCACAAAACAGTCTTCACCTTTCTATTATACTTGACATGATTCTTTTCATATCATTCTCAAGACGGAGTAGTAAGTAATAATGATAAGTTTTAGTTCCCAATTTCTTTGTTTTTTACATTGACTGGGATGAGATGGGCAAGTGAACACCCTAATCAAGGCCATTTTATTGACGCATATATATATATATATATATATATATATATATATATATATATATATATATATATATATATATATATATATATATATATATATATTATTCCATAGCCAAAGCGAGATACCCATTTTACCGACCAGCTCACAGGTGAGGATGAACAGCTGGGTGAAATGTGGACTGACTACCGCCACCAGAGTTCGAACCTATGTGGGCCCGATTCTCTCTCTCTCTCTCTCTCTCTCTGGCCCTACTCACCACCTTCCTCAGGATGTGGTCAGGCACGTTCCTGGGGTTTCTGCAGATGGCGTACACTGACGAGTGGCTGAAGATAACGGGCGCCCGGGACACCTCCAGCGTCGCCTGCATCGTCGCCTGCGAGACGTGGGAGAGATCCACCAGCAGCCCCAGGCGGTTCATCTCCCTCACTACCGTCTGTGGGGGAAGAGAGAGGAGTCAGGGGTGATGAGAGATCCACCAGCAGCCCTGCCAGGCGGTTCATCTCCCTCACTACCGTCTGTGGGGGAAGAGAGAGGAGTCAGGGGTGATGAGAGATCCACCAGCAGCCCTGCCAGGCGGTTCATCTCCCTCACTACCGTCTGTGGGGGAAGAGAGAGGAGTCAGGGGTGATGAGAGATCCACCAGCAGCCCCAGGCGGTTCATCTCCCTCACTACCGTCTGTGGGGGAAGAGAGAGGAGCCAGGGGTGATGAGAGATCCACCAGCAGCACCGCTAGGCTTTTCATCTCCCTCGAGGTCTGGACATGAGCGAGAGGCGTGCATTGGATAGAACAACTCGGGTCAGTGTGGTATATGGGGGATGACGTGCATTCAGTGAACTGCACTTGGACATCGGAAGAGGTCAAAAGTAAACACAGGGCCATGGCTGTACATGACAGCTGTAGAGGGTGTGTCTCTAATGCTACATGGCCAAGAAGAGAAAGAAATTTATGAATATATGTTATAAGAAAAGATGCATAGATGGAATGCGTCTCCACCTGGCGATATACTCAGCATATTCGAGTCTGTGATGACGAGTGGCTTGCGAAGGTGTGTGTGTGTATATATCCTGTGATCCTGGTAAAGCGTTCGGTGATGGAGAAATGGAAGAAATTTTAACTTTTGACACCTAATGGTTTCCCATTCCCATGAACCGTGCTTCGAACTCCCAACCTCTCTCTCTCTCTCTCTCTCTCTCTCTCTCTCTCTCTCTCTCTCTCTCTCTCTCTCTCTCTCTCTCTCTCTCTCTCTCTCGCTATCTGGGGAATAATTTGACCCACACCATCAACTCGAGCAGATGTACTGGCTACTGTAACAATCTATGTGTGTGTATGTGTGTGTGTGTGTGTGTGTGTGTGTGTGTGTGTGTGTGTGTGTGTGTGTGTGTGTCAATGTATACACACACACACACACACACACACACACACACACACACACACACACACACACATCCTGCCAAACATATTTCAATCATCGGGAGTGATACTTTTTGCTCCAACAAGACAAAGAACAACATATTTGTTCATAAATCTTCGACCATCTTCGTCCATGGCTTGAACACTATAACACTCTCCCACGTAGGCGAGGTAAGAGCTGACCCCACTACAGTATGACCTCCCAGGTCACAAGATTGTATCATGAAATACATTAGTCAGGAGCATCTCCACCCCTGCTGCTACGTATGATACAGCTACTGTATTATACATCACACCTCCCAGCGAGCCAGAGTCAGGGGAAATATATGGACTACGTAAACACACATGAGGAACACCAGCAGAGAGAGAGAGAGAGAGAGAGAGAGAGAGAGAGAGAGAGAGAGAGAGAGAGAGAGAGAGAGAGAGAGAGAGAGAGAGAGGTTGTGACGTATGGTGGAGGTTGTGACGTATGGTGAAGGTTGTGACGTATGGTGAAGGTTATGACGTATGGTGAAGGTTGTGACGTATGGTGAAGGTTATGACGTATGGTGAAGGTTATGACGTATGGTGAAGGTTTTGACGTATGGAGGAGGAGATGTCGTATGGAACTGGGGGGGGGGGGGAACGGAGGGCGTGTCTGACATGCACATGTTGTGGGAGGAGGGAGGTGGGGGCATACACCATGGTAGGTGGGGACACACACCGTGTGAGATGTGTGGGGGACACAGACCATGTGAGGAGCATGGGGGACACAGACCGTGTGAGATGTGTGGGGGACACAGACCGTGTGAGGTTCGTGGGGGACACAGACCGTGGAAGGTTGGGGCACAGACCGTGTAAGGTGTAGGAGGCACAGACTGTGGAAGGTTGGGGACACAGACCGTGTGAGGTTCGTGGGGGACACAGATCGTGTGAGATGTAGGGGGACACAGACCGTGTGAGGTGTGGGGGACACAGATCATGGAAGGTTGGGGCACAGACCGTGTGAGGAGCGTAGGGGACACAGACCATGTGAGGTAGGTGTAGGGTGACACAGACGGTGTGAGATGCGTGTGTGTTGGGAGACACAGACCATGTGAGGTGCGTGCGTGTGTGTGTGGGGACACAGACGAGCCACTTACCTTGCCGAAGTGTGTAAGTCCCCGGGGTGAGAGCGGGTCCTCCAGATCTGTCTCCTGGGCTCTGGCACATTCAGCCCTATGGAGGAAGGCAGTGACTGTAGTCAACATGGGTCTCTTGGGGTTCGCCAGGCGCACGCAGGCCACCCCGGACCATCTCTCTTGGGGTTCGCCAGGCGCACGCAGGCCACCCCGGACCATCTCTCTTGGGGTTCGCCAGGCGCAGGCCACCCCGGACCATCTCTCTCTCTCTCGCCTGACACCCCGTTCTCTATTGTCGTATTATTCTAAACACGTAATGGATGACACTGGCTAAGATATTCATACAGGATCAATACATGAAGTGTATACATGTGTGTGTGTGTGTGTGTGTGTGTGTGTGTGTGTGTGTGTGTGTGTGTGTGTGTGTGTAAGCTGCAGGTATGGAGACTTGTCAGGGGATTTTGAAGGTGTACTTGCAGGTGTGGGTACTCACCAGGTGGTTGGTGGTGGGTGCAGGTGTGGGTACTCACCAGGGGTGGGTGGGTGGGTGCAGGTGTGGGTACTCACCAGGGGGTGCTGCAGGTGTGGGTCAGGGTCAGGTAGCGAACACCTAGGTCCCGCAGTGCACGGAGGACGCCCAGTGAGTTCTGGATGGCGTGGCCGCCCTCCACACCGATCAAGCTGGCGATCCTCCCATCCTTGAAGGCGGCTTCAACCTCTGCCCACGACACACAAAGTTACGTTAGTGTCGCAACCACGTACACCTCTGCCCACGACACACAAAGTTACGTTAGTGTCGCAACGACGTACACCTCTGCCCACGACACACAAAGTTACGTTAGTGTCGCAACGACGTACATATCTGCCCACGACACACAAAGTTACGTTAGTGTCGCAACGATGTACACATCTGCCCACGACACACAAAGTTACATTAGTGTCGCAACGATGTACACATCTGCCCACGACACACAAAGTTACATTAGTGTCGCAACGACGTACATATCTGCCCACGACACACAAAGTTACGTTAGTGTCGCAACGATGTACACCTCCGCCCACGACACACAAAGTTACGTTAGTGTCGCAACGACGTACACATCTGCCCACGACACACAAAGTTACGTTAGTGTCGCAACGACGTACATATCTGCCCACGACACACAAAGTTACGTTAGTGTCGCAACGACGTACATATCTGCCCACGACACACAAAGTTACGTTAGTGTCGCAACGACGTACACGTCTGCCCACGACACACAAAGTTACGTTAGTGTCGCAACGACGTAGATATCAGGGCACGGTGTCGCAACGACGTAGATATCAGGGCACGACACAGAAAGTTACGTTAGGGTCGCAACGACGTAGATATCAGGGCACGACACAGAAAGTTACGTTAGTGTCGCAACCTCGTGAGCCACACGACGTACACGACGACGTAGATATCAGAGAACGACGAAACGTAAAGGCTTACGTTAGTGTCGTTCCCTCAGTAAGCCCACGACACACACGACGTAGGAACAGAGAGGACGACCAATCATAAGGCACGATGGTACGACCTCTGAGCAGGATGGTACGACCCTTGAGAGGATGTTACGACCCTTTAGTACGATGGTACGACCCTTGAGCACGAGCATGGAAGCTTGGGGCATGGTTACCTAGTCTTTGATCTTAACCCTTAGGGGTCAGGTCAAAGGCCATGCTAACGTATCCAGTAGTCGTACCGTCGTGCTCAAGGGTCTCGTACCGTCGTGCTCAAGGGTCGTACCGTCGTGCTCAAGGGTCGTACCGTCGTGCTCAAGAGTCGTACCATCGTGCTCAAGGATCGTACCGTCGTGCTCAAGGGTCGTACCGTCGTGCTCAAGGATCGTACCGTCGTGCTCAAGGGTCGTACCGTCGTGCTCAAGGGTCGTACCGTCGTGCTCAAGGGTCGTACCCTCGTACACTCGAGGGATTAATAAGTATCCATATCAAAGATTAATCTTTTTTAATCATTCATTATAACGAATGAAAAAAAAAAAGATCATATGAAATATATCTTCGTGAGAAGTATCGTACCATCTGAACTGGGGGTATATAAGCAGATGGCGAATTCCTGAGGAAGATTCTCCAGATCCAGACGAAATATTGCTCCTGCTGAGACAGTCCATGTCATAGCAGTTGTTTCCAGATATAATCCACGAACGCTGACACCCACTCTACGTCTTGTCCGCAGTCGGATTGAAAGAAAGAAAAACGACTCACTGCAACGTGCTTTTAAAGTTTGCAATGCTTTTATCTTAAAAGGCGTTAATAAAAAAGATATTTACTCTATGTCTCACCTAAGGAGGAGGAGACGTTCTTGGATATATATATATATATATATATATATATATATATATATATATATATATATATATATATATATATATATATATATATATATATAAGATTATTAGTGAAAGAGAAGAGAGAGGCATTTGGACGATTTTTGCAGGGAAAAAATACAATTGAGTGGGAGATGTATAAAAGAAAGAGACAGGAGGTCAAGAGAAAGGTGCAAGAGGTGAAAAAGAGGGCAAATGAGAGTTGGGGTGAGAGAGTATCATTAAATTTTAGGGAGAATAAAAAGATGTTCTGGAAGGAGGTAAATAAAGTGCGTAAGACAAGGGAACAAATGGGAACTTCAGTGAAAGGGGCTAATGGGGAGGTGATAACAAGTAGTGGTGATGTGAGAAGGAGATGGAGTGAGTATTTTGAAGGTTTGTTGAATGTGTTTGATGATAGAGTGGCAGATATAGGGTGTTTTGGTCGAGGTGGTGTGAAAAGTGAGAGGGTTAGGGAAAATGATTTGGTGAACAGAGAAGAGGTAGTAAAAGCTTTGCGGAAGATGAAAGCCGGAAAGGCAGCAGGTTTGGATGGTATTGCAGTGGAATTTATTAAAAAAAGGGGGTGACTGTATTATTGACTGGTTGGTAAGGTTATTTAATGTATGTATGACTCATGGTGAGGTGCCTGAGGATTGGCGGAATGCGTGCATAGTGCCATTGTACAAAGGCAGAGGGGATAAGAGTGAGTGCTCAAATTACAGAGGTATAAGTTTGTTGAGTATTCCTGGTAAATTATATGGGAGGGTATTGATTGAGAGGGTGAAGGCATGTACAGAGCATCAGATTGGGGAAGAGCAGTGTGGTTTCAGAGGTGGTAGAGGATGTGTGGATCAGGTGTTTGCCTTGAAGAATGTATGTGAGAAATACTTAGAAAAGCCCTCCTATTCCTTGCCCTCCTTTCACCCTCCTGCATGTTCAGGCCCCGATCACACAAAATCTTTTTCACTCCATCTTTCCACCTCCAATTTGGTCTCCCACTTCTCCTCGTTCCCTCCACCTCCGACACATATATCCTCTTGGTCAATCTTTCCTAGACTCATTCTCTCCATGTGCCCAAACCATTTCAAAACACCCTCTTCTGCTTTCTCAACCACGCTCTTTTTATTTCCACACATCTCTCTTACCCTTACATTACTTACTCGATCAAACCACCTCACACCACACATTGTCCTCAAACATCTCATTTTCAGCACATCCACCCTCCTGCGCACAACTCTATCCATAGCCCACGCCTCGCAACCATACAACATTGTTGGAACCACTATTTCTTCAAACATACCTATTTTTGCTTTCCGAGATAATGTTCTCGACTTCCACACATTCTTCAAGGCTCCCAGGATTTTCGCCTCCTCCCCCACCCTATGATTCACTTCCACTTCCATGGTTCCATCCGCTGCCAGATCCACTCCCAGATATCTAAAACACTTTACTTCCAGTTTTTCTCCATTCAAACTTACCTCCCAATTGACTTGACCCTCAACCCTACTGTACCTAATAACCTTGCTCTTATTCACATTTACTCTTAACTTTCTTCTTTCACACACTTTACCAAACTCAGTCACCAGCTTCTGCAGTTTCTCACATGAATCAGCCACCAGCGCTGTATCATCAGCGAACAACAACTGACTCACTTCCCAAGCTCTCTCATCCACAACAGACTTCATACTTGCCCCTCTTTCCAAAACTCTTGCATTTACCTCCCTAACAACCCCATCCATAAACAAATTAAACAACCATGGAGACATCACACACCCCTGCCGCAAACCTACATTCACTGAGAACCAATCACTTTTCTCTCTTCCTACACGTACACATGCCTTACATCCTCGATAAAAACTTTTCACTGCTTCTAACAACTTGCCTCCCACACCATATATTCTTAATACCTTCCACAGAGCATCTCTATCAACTCTATCATATGCCTTCTCCAGATCCATAAATGCTACATACAAATCCATTTGCTTTTCTAAGTATTTCTCACATACATTCTTCAAAGCAAACACCTGATCCACACATCCTCTACCACTTCTGAAACCACATTGCTCTTCCCCAATCTGATGCTCTGTACATGCCTTCACCCTTTCAATCAATACCTTCCCATATAATTTACCAGGAATACTCAACAAACTTATACCTCTGTAATTTGAGGACTCACTCTTATCCCCTTTGCCTTTGTACAATGGCACTATGCACGCATTCCGCCAATCCTCAGGCACCTCACCATGAGTCATACATACATTAAATAACCTTACCAACCAGTCAATAATACAGTCACCCCCTTTTTTAATAAATTCCACTGCAATACCATCCAAACCTGCTGCCTTGCCGGCTTTCATATATATATATATATATATATATATATATATATATATATATATATATATATATATATATATATATATATATATATATATATATATATATATATATCTGTCTCTTCTGAGAGGAGTATTGTGCAGGTGTTTTGAGAGAGAGAGAGAGAGAGAGAGAGAGAGAGAGAGAGAGAGAGAGAGAGAGAGAGAGAGAGAGAGAGAGAGAGAGAGAGAGAGAGAGAGAGCCATGCATGTTTTCAATCAGACGGACACACACACACACGCACACACACACACACACGCACACATACAGACCAAAAATAGCTGCTGAGGTGGGACGGTCGAGGGAGCAGCGAGGAGGAGGTGTGAGGGGTCAGTCAGTCCCTGGCTGAGGCTGTATGACCATATCATTGCTGAGGTGAGCACCTCCCTTGGTGGGTGATGGTGTCTTGAGTTTTTCACGATTTAACAGAAATGAACAGAAACTCTCCTTCAAGCATTAACATTAACATTCTTTCTGCACAAACTTTACCAAGATTTAGCAGAAATTAACGGAAACTCTCCCTCAAGCATTAACATTAACATTCTTTTTGCACAAAATTTCTCACGATTTAGCGAAATGAACAGAAACTCTCCCTCAATCATTAACATTCTTTTTGCACAAACTTTCCCAAGATTTAACAGAAATTAACAGAAACTCCCCCTCAAGCATTAACATTAACATTCTTTTTGCTCAAACTTTCTCAAGATTTAACAGAAATTAACTGAAACTCCGTCAAGCATTAAGTGAACATTAACGTTCTTTTTTCTTTTCTAGTTTCTTTATATACATTTCTCTCAGATGATGATGTTATTCATATTTTCCTCTATCAAAACAATGATATTCATCTTAGGAAATTTCAGGACTCCCTTTTCTTGCTCCCACAGTGTCACGTCTGCGCTACAAACAGAAGCAGGGAAATGATGGACTCCTTTGGGTTGGGAAGACCCCTTGATAAGGCTATACTTCTTTCCGTCAACTGACAACGTGGAGTGTTATGAATACCCCGAGAGTGGACATGGCAGCGGATGGAACCATGGGAGCTGAAGTGAGCCATAAGGTGGGTAAGGGGGCGAAGGTTCTGGGTGCACTGAGAAGATGGGTGTTGTATGGATTCGAGGTGTGGGTTGTGGTGGTCATAAAAAGCTTGAGGTCAGTATTTCGTGTATAGATGGCTGATCGAGTGGAGAGAAATGTGACAGGATGAAGCGTGTGTGTGTGTGTGAGGGAGTGAAGAGGTTGTCCAAAAATGGTTTGGACATAAAGAGAGGATGAGAGAGGAGAGATTGACCAAGAGGGCATACATGTCATAGATGGAGGGGACGAGGAAAATGGCGAGGCCAAGGACGAGACGGAGGCTTGGAAGGTCTCGTACTCTCCCCTCATATCAGTGCATCTGTTCGAGAACGGATCATGACTTGTGCATGATGGACATTGAATATATTTCAGGAGTGATACTTTACGCTTCCTGAAGCGCTTTTAATTGGATCATTTGTTCATTATTTCAGTGGCTGTCATTTTTGTTCGCTGGCTATATCGACGGCTACGTGAGTTTACCATCATGATTGTCAACAGTGGAGTTGCCAGGGACGGAATGTGTGATGAGGTAAACATCTTGGTCTGTGGAGGTCGAAATTTGGGACAAGACAGACAGAGAGACATACAGAGAGACAGACAGACTGACTGACTGACTGACTGACAGACAGACAGACAGAGAGACAGAGAGATAGACTGACAGACTGACTGACAGACAGACAGACACACAGACAGACAGATTGACTGACTGACTGACTGACTGACAGACAGACAGACAGAGAGACAGAGAGATAGACTGACAGACTGACTGACAGACAGACAGACACACAGACAGACAGATTGACTGACTGACTGACAGAGAGACAGAGAGACAGACTGACAGACTGACTGACAGATAGACAGACAGACAGACAGACAGACAGACTGACTGACTAACTGACTGACTGACTGACTGACTGACAGACAGACAGACAGACAGACAGACAGACAGACAGACATGCAGACAGATTAACAGGCAGAAATCTTACTAAGAAGAGACGGTATAGACAACAGAATACGACATTTCTCATGGCCAAAAAAGACCCACATAATTCTCTTATCTACATCTAACCCTAATGAAACACTCATTTCGCCTCGTATATTTTATCACTCGTCCACCTGAGATCAGCCATTTGGTGTACAGGTGTATCACAGATGTACAGGGATAAGGTACAGAACAGAAAACTGCTGCAGTACGAAGACACGAGCAAGAGATACAGCTGTATCTCGTAACCAAATATAGATAAATACAGCTGTATCTCGTAACCAAATATAGATAAATACAGCTGTATCTCGTAACCAAATATTATAAAGAAATACAGCTGTATTTCGTAACCAAATATTAACTTGTTGAGCTGCCACAATGAAACACAATAACATACTGAAACATGGACATGAGGAATGGCTGGTACATATTCTCATGAAATATCACAATTTAATATGATATATTTGTATTTGAAATACGCGAGGCATTTTTTTTTTCCCATTTATAATTTGAAACTCAGACTGAATGTGTGCTGGTTGTGTAATTACTGTGTACTCAAATATGTAAATTGCATTAATAATGTTGTATGGTGTCAGGAGATCATGTATTGTGGGATACGTCTGTCTGTCTCGTTACTAACCCAAACCATTGGTTGAAAGTGACGTCACTTGTCGTTCATAGCCCCTCCCATCACCCACCTGACCTTGTATGACCTCATGACCCCTCCCAACACCCACCTGACCTTGCATGACCTCATGACCCCTCCCCAACACCCACCTGACCTTGCATGACCTGATGACCCCTCCCCAACACCCACCTGACCTTGCTTGACCTCATGACCCCTCCCATCACCCACCTGACCTTGCTTTACCTCATGACCCCTCCCAACACCCACCTGACCTTGCATGACCTCATGACCCCTCCCAACACCCACCTGACCTTGCTTTACCTCATGACCCCTCCCATCACCCACCTGACCTTGCATGACCTGATGACCCCTCCCCAACACCCACCTGACCTTGCATGACCTCATGACCCCTCCCAACACCCACCTGACCTTGCATGACCTCATGACCCCTCCCCAACACCCACCTGACCTTGCATGACCTCATGACCCCTCCCAACACCCACCTGACCTTGCATGACCTCATGACCCCTTCCATCACCCACCTGACCTTGCATGACCTCATGACCCCTCCCCAACACCCACCTGACCTTGCATGACCTCATCGCTCATCGTAACAGCTCCTGACCTCTCTCATGACCCTCAAATACGTCAACTTATGGAACATGCATGTGGTCGTTATCATCCTAAACTATCAAGACCTTTTGTCGTCATTTCCCTAACAACCGTTGACATGTCATGACCCCTGAGCTATGTCTAATGATACTGGAACACGAATACCCCTTCCCCCCCATTTCCCCATTTCTTTTGCAACTACTTAACTACCATGACCCAGGACTTACTGTAACAACCCTTGAACTGTCAAGGTCCTAGCACATCCCATAGCAAATTATGACCTCACATATCCCCCATCCCTTATGGCAAACGACCTTTGACCTCTGATACCCATAATTCTCTTTCATCAACAGAATATATCATTTTCCTACCATGCAATTAAGTAGTTCTTGTGTTGAAATGATCTCAGATCTTAAGGTTGGTTTTACTGCAAGATTAATGTGACCTGGTGACCCATCCGGCACAAGGTCACTGACCTGGCGATATATATGACCTGACACAGTAACGACCCCTGACCTGGATGGAGTGATTCACATTATGTTTTCCTGGCCTGACCTCCCCCGCCTGGTGACCACTTGTGGTGATCTTGTTGACGAACTTGATATAACCTGGTGACCTTTGACCTTAGTTCGCATAGACGTATGACCTTTTATGTTGGATGATTATAGTCGAGTGAACTGATTGGTGTTGCGTCGTCTGTCTTTCACCGGGGTTAAGCAAGCCTGGTGGGGTTTGACCTTAGTTGACCTTAGTTTGACCTTAGTTGACCTGTTTTACTAGGTTTCACCAAGTAGATGACCTTTGACCAATGTTGACCCAACCTCGTGACCTTAGTGACATTTAAAACCCATGTTGACTCTCTCTCTCTCTTAACCTATGACCTAAGTTGATTCACTTTCGTGACCTTTGACCTAAACTGACTTGCCCTCATGACGAGTCTCCCAAACTTGACCCACCCTTGTGACCTTTGACGTAACTTTACCCACCCTTATGACTTTTGACTCAAGTTGACCCACCTTTATGACCTTTGACTCAAGTTGACCTACCCTTGTGACCTTTGAATGAAGCTGACCCACCTTTATGACCTTTGACTCACGTTGACCCACCTTTATGACTTTTGACTCAAGTTGACCCCCCTCTCGTGACCTTTGACCCCAGTTGAGCGGGCGTGGTGACCTTACCGTCGGCTGAGGTAGCGAGGCGGAGGTCGTCTGGGTACTGGTCGATGAGCCGTTTGATGAGGTCGATTTGTTCTATGGTCAGCTGCACAGCGTTCAACCGCTGGGCTTGGCACGGCACGTAGGAGACCCAGAACTGTGGGGGGAGGAGGAGATCAGGGTCAGTGGTACGGCACGTAGGAGACCCAGAACTGTGGGGGGAGGAGGAGGAGATCAGGGTCAGTGGTACGACCAGCTGCACGGCACGTAGGAGACCCAGAACTGTGGGGAGAGGAGGAGATCAGGGTCAGTGGTACGGCACGTAGGAGACCCAGAACTGTGGGGGGAGGAGGAGGAGATCAGGGTCAGTGGTACGACCAGCTGCACGACACGTAGGAGACCCAGAACTGTGGGGGGAGGAGGAGGAGATCAGGGTCAGTGGTACGGCACGTAGGAGACCCAGAACTGTGGGGGGAGGAGGAGGAGATCAGGGTCAGTGGTACGACCAGCTGCACGGCACGTAGGAGACCCAGAACTGTGGGGGGAGGAGGAGATCAGGGTCAGTGGTACGGCACGTAGGAGACCCAGAACTGTGGGGGGAGGAGGAGATCAGGGTCAGTGGTACGACCAGCTGCACGACACGTAGGAGACCCAGAACTGTGGGGGGAGGAGGAGATCAGGGTCAGTGGTACGACCAGCTGCACGACACGTAGGAGACCCAGAACTGTGGGGGGGGGAGGAGGAGATCAGGGTCAGTGGTACGACCAGCTGCACGACACGTAGGAGACCCAGAACTGTGGGGGGAGGAGGAGGAGATCAGGGTCAGTGGTACGACCAGCTGCACGGCACGTAGGAGACCCAGAACTGTGGGGGGAGGAGGAGGAGATCAGGGTCAGTGGTACGACCAGCTGCACGACACGTAGGAGACCCAGAACTGTGGGGGGAGGAGGAGGAGATCAGGGTCAGTGGTACGGCACGTAGGAGACCCAGAACTGTGGGGGGAGGAGGAGGAGATCAGGGTCAGTGGTACGACCAGCTGCACGACACGTAGGAGACCCAGAACTGTGGGGGGAGGAGGAGATCAGGGTCAGTGGTACGACCAGCTGCACGGCACGTAGGAGACCCAGAACTGTGGGGGGAGGAGGAGGAGATCAGGGTCAGTGGTACGGCACGTAGGAGACCCAGAACTGTGGGGGGAGGAGGAGGAGATCAGGGTCAGTGGTACGACCAGCTGCACGACGTTCACCTTCTGGGCACGGCTACACACACACACACACACACACACACACACACACACACACATGCGGACAGTATACACAATTTGTATGATGGTGGAGATGGGACTGGAGATGGGGGGGAGGGGGGTGTGGTTCCCCTCATGAGCGTATCAGGACTCCTTCTGTTACGTCTTAGGAATAAATTCTTGGGTAGATGAGGGAACAAGTGCTAAGGAAGCAGTTGCGCTACTCCTGAAGCAGGAGTTATGGGAGTGTGTGATGGAGTGTAAGGAAGTAATTTCTAGATTGACATGGGTAAAATTGAAAGTGGATGGCGAGAGATGGGTGATCATTGGTGCCTTTGCACCTGGTCATGAGAAGAAAGATCATGAGAGGCAAGTGTTTGGGAGCAGCTGAGTGAGTGTGTCAGCAGCTTTGGTGCACGAGACCGGGTTATAGTGATGGGTGATTTGAATGCGAAAGTAAGTAATGTGCCAGTTAAGGGTATAATTGATGTGCATAGGGTATTCGTTGTTGTAAATGGGAATGAAGAGCTTGTGGATTTGTGTGCTGAAAAAGGACTGGTGATTGGGAATACCTGGTTTAAAAAAGAGAGATATACTTAAGTATACGTATATGAGTGGGAAAGATGATCAAAGGGCCTTATTGGGTCAGTATTAATTGATAGGCGTGTAAAAGAGAGCTTTGGATGTAAATGTGCTGAGAGGGGCAGCTGGTGGGATGCCTGATCACCATCTTGTGGAGGCGAAGGTGAAGATTTGTGAAAGTGTCGAAACAAAGTGAGAGAATGTTGGGGAGAAGAAAGTGGTGAGAGTAAGTGAGCTTGGATAGGAGACTCGTGTGATGAAATATTAGGCGAGATTGAGCGTAGATGGACAAAAAGGTGAGAGCAAATAAAGTGAGGGGTGTGGGTGAGGAATAGGATGTATTTAGGGAAGCAGTGATGGCTTGAGAAAGGTGGGAAATGGGCAGATCAGAAAGGGTAGTGAGTGGTGGAATGAAGACGTAAAGTTGTTAGTGAAAGAGAAAAGATAGGCAACGGGAGTGTACCCAGATGAGTGGAAAACATGTTTAGGGAGAGTCACGAAATAAACGTTTGTGCCATAGACATATAGACATTACATTGATGCATAGTTCAAAAACGTTTCTGTAACAGCTGGAGCACACAGCCCTGTGGGGACACACCGACGATACTTATGACCTATGATGGAGATGAGGCGTACGTGGGAGAACGTGTCACTCCCATGATTTCTCCCACCATTGTGTGTGGGTGACTGTGTGGGAGGCCCAGGTGGACTGATCGCTTCCCAGGTAGATATATAGATACATTAATTGTACACCTGCAGCCCACTGTACACACCTGTCTGATCAGAATGTACTGTGTGTATATACTGTTTACATCTATCTAAATCCATAGTCTCCCTCGTATACTCTCTCATACGTATATACATCCCATATCTCACAACATGAATATACTCACATGTATACAATCATACATCCCTTACATAGATATACTCACATGTATACAATCGTACATGCGTTACATAGATATACTCACATGTATACAATCATATCCCTTACATAGATATACCCACATGTATACAATCATACAACCCTTACATAGATATACTCACATGTATACAATCATACATCCCTTACATAGATATACCCACATGTATACAATCATACATCCCTTACATAGATATACCCACATGTATACAATCATACATCCCTTACATAGATATACTCACATGTATACAATCGTACATCCCTTACATAGATATACTCACATGTATACAATCATACATTTGCTACTGTATTAGCCTCTGCTCTTGTGATACACCGATCACAACAGCTTACCCCAGTAACACACACACATACACACACACACACACACACACACACACACACACACA
This sequence comes from Panulirus ornatus, assembly GCF_036320965.1. Taxonomy (NCBI): domain Eukaryota; kingdom Metazoa; phylum Arthropoda; class Malacostraca; order Decapoda; family Palinuridae; genus Panulirus; species Panulirus ornatus. The sequence goes on along the minus strand of NC_092263.1, from coordinate 3,940,085 downwards.
CACACACACACACACACACACACACACACACCAGTGCTAAGCCATCAACAAGACAGGAAGAGATGGGCTAAATAAACCTTTGCCTCACGTGTCTTAATTAACTGTGTTAATTACTGGTGAAGGAATAGCCTGTGTGTGTGTGTGTGTGTGTGTGTGTGTGTGTGTGTGTGTGTGTGTGTGTGTGTTTCTGGTCGCCACAGGTCTCCCGGCTCTGGTTTATATGAGTCAGTAGATCTCCACAGTTTCTCAAGAAAAGGTTTTCTCCCAGCTACACAGTTTTGTGTGTGATTCCAGCCTGGTACCCATTTATCCACCAGGTCTTTAAGGGAGGATGAACAGCTGGGTTGACAGTGGGCCCCTCTGCCTTACCTGGGTTTCGAGGCCGACAGGTTATCCTTGAAGCACTAGCCTGCGACACCTTCCTACGTGTCTTCTACACTTAAGAGGATATCATGTCCTCTACTCTTGCTGAGGTGGACTAGTATTGAACCATAAACTCACTTAAGCCATGTATTACACCACCTAGACTCACCTGGAGCTTCCCACACCACCTAGACTCACCTGGGTACCTACCACACCACCTGGACTCACCTGGATACCTACTACATTAACTGGACTCACCTGGACATCTACCACACCACCTGGACTCACCTGGGCACCTACCACACCACCTGGACTCGCCTGAGCACCTACCACACCACCTGGACACGCCTGGGCACCTACCACACCACCTGGGCACCTACCACACCACCTGGACTCACTTACCACACTACCTGGGCACCTACCACACCACCTGGACTCACCTGGGCACCTACGACACCACCTGGACTCACCTGGGCACCTACCACACCACCTGGGCACCTACCACACCACCTGGACTCACCTGGGCACCTACCATGCCCTCCTTCAACCTGGGCAGGTCAGTATGTGACCAGGAGGACCTGGACCAGGGGCGCAACTTCTTCAGTTCGGCTGTGAAGTTGAAGCTGTGAAGTTTGTTGTGCATGAACTTACGGATGTTCCACGGCAAGTCGTTGTGTCTGGGGGCGGGAGCAGATGTGCGGGTTATATAAGGGGGGAGTTAAGGGGGTTTATATGGGGGGGAAGGGGAGACATTATATGGGGGGAGTACATGGTGTGAACAGGTGACAGGAGGAGACCTGATGGTCCCTAATGTGGTTATTTATGGAGGACAGTAATAGTATCCTGAGGTCGTAATCTACATGAAATAGAGACAGGATCGTAAACCATAAGGGACATCACCACGAAATAGAGACAGGATCGTAAACCAGAGGGGTCATCACCACGAAATAGAGGATCGTAAACCAGAAGGGGACATCCCCACGAGATAGAGACAGGATCGTAAACCAGAGGGGTCATCCCCACGAAATAGAGACAGGATCGTAAACCAGAGGGGTCATCACCACGAAATAGAGACAGGATCGTAAACCAGAAGGGACATCCCCACGAGATAGAGACAGGATCGTAAACCAGAGGGGTCATCACCACGAAATAGAGACAGGATCGTAAACCAGAAGGGTCATCACCACGAAATAGAGACAGGATCGTAAACCAGAGGGGTCATCACCATGAAATAGAGACAGGATCGTAAACCAGAGGGGTCATCACCACGAAATAGAGGATCGTAAACCAGAAGGGGACATCCCCACGAAATAGAGACAGGATCGTAAACCAGAGGGGTCATCACTATGAAATAGAGACAGGATCGTAAACCAGAGGGGTCATCACCACGAAATAGAGACAGGATCGTAAACCAGAGGGGTCATCACCACGAAATAGAGACAGGATCGTAAACCAGAGGGGTCATCACCACGAAATAGAGACAGGATCGTAAACCAGAGGGGACATCACCACGAAATAGAGACAGGATCGTAAACCAGAGGGGTCATCACCACGAAATAGAGACAGGATCGTAAACCAGATGGGTCATCACTATGAAATAGAGACAGGATCGTAAACCAGAGGGGACATCCCCACGAGATAGAGACAGGATCGTAAACCAGAGGGGTCATCACCACGAAATAGAGACAGGATCGTAAACCAGAAGGGGACATCCCCACGAAATAGAGACAGGATCGTAAACCAGAGGGGTCATCACCACGAAATAGAGACAGGATCGTAAACCAGAAGGGGACATCCCCACGAAATAGAGACAGGATCGTAAACCAGAAGGGACATCCCCACGAGATAGAGACAGGATCGTAGACCAGAGGGGACATCACTATGAAATAGAGACAGGATCGTAAACCAGAAGGGACATCCTCACCCACCCTTACTTACCCCCTTCAGCTTCAACAGACGTCAGGACAATCATTACGACAGAAGGAGCGTCATGTCGTACATGCAAGGTTATACTGCCATGGAAATTCAATGGGCAGAGAAGAGGAGGGTGAGTGGTTCCAGTGGATCTGCGGCTGATCTGCGGATCTGTGATGTCACCGAGGCTGTTTGATCTGATTTTGGATGGGATGGTGAGGGAGGTAAATGCAAGGGTCTTGAAGAGAGGATCAAATATGCAGTTTGTTGAGAGAGAGAGAGAGAGAGAGAGAGAGAGAGAGAGAGAGAGAGAGAGAGAGAGAGAGAGAGAGAGAGAGAGAGAGAGAGAGAGAGAGAGAGAGAGAGATTTGTTATTTGCAGGTGAGACGGCGCTGGTTGCAGATTCGAGTGAGAAACTGCAGAAGCTGGTGTCTGGGCTTGGGAAAGTGTGTGAAAGGAGAAAGTTGAGAGGAGATGTGGTTTTAAGCAAGGTTATTAGGTTTAGCTGCAAAAAGAGACATGTTATTTGGAATATAAGCTGGGAGTAGATATGGCAGATAATAGAACCATGAGAGCTGAAGTGAGCCATAGGGTGGGTGAGGGGGCGAAGGTCCGGGGTGCATTGAGGAAAGTGTGGAAAGAGCATCTTAAATATGGGTATTTTTGATAGTATATATATATATATATATATATATATATATATATATATATATATATATATATATATATATATATATATATATATATATATAAACGAATAATAAACCTACCCACAGGTTAGTAACATGTTACTTGAGAAGTTGACCGTTTAACATTAGGTCGTCCTGGGTGACAGTGAGTTATTCTCAGGGTCAGGTCAAGGTCAGTGAGGCTGACGACACCAGAGGTCATCATTACGTCACAGTAGGTCACCATGAAGAGATGAGGTCAGTCTAGAGATATGATCATCGTAATGCATATGTTATTTACGTATTCGTAACATCTGGGCTAAATGATGCTATGTGAGGGTAGCTGCTATGGGAGGTTAGCTGCTATGGGAGGTTAGCTGCTATGGGAGGTTAGCTGCTATGGGAGGTTAGCTGCTATGGGAGGTTAGCTGCTATGGGAGGTTAGCTGCTATGGGAGGTTAGCTGCTATGGGAGGTTAGATGCTATGGGAGGTTAGCTGCTATGGGAGGTTAGCTGCTATGGGAGGTTAGCTGCTATGGGAAGTTAGCTGCTATGGGAGGTTAGAACGCCACTGTAGGAGTTCGAATGACAACATAAGAATTATAAATTACCTCACAATTGTAGTGACAGCAATATACGTAATACATTGCCAGTATGACGAGGGTGTAAGTGGGGAGAATATGTCGTAGTCAGTATGAGAGGGGTGGTTAGTGGGGAGAATATGCCGTAGTCAGTATGACATGGGTGGTTAGTGGAGAGAATATGCCGTAGTACGACAGTGGGGTGTAAGTGGGAAGAATATGCCGTAGTACGACAGTGGGGTGTAAGTGGGGAGAATATGCCGTAGTACGACAGTGGGGTGTAAGTGGGGAGAATATGCCGTGGTACGACAGTGGAGTGTAAGTGGGGAGAATATGCCGTAGTACGACAGTGGGGTGTAAGTGGGGAGAATATGCCGTAGTACGACAGTGGGGTGTAAGTGGGGAGAATATGCCGTAGTACGACAATGGGGTGTAAGTGGGGAGAATATGCCGTGGTACGACAGTGGGGTGTAAGTGGGGAGAATATGCCGTAGTACGACAATGGGGTGTAAGTGGGGAGAATAAATGGGGGGATGTGGAAGGAAAATGGTATGACCATTGTCATTTCCACTCCTACTCGCGTAAATGTAATGACCTATACACAGTCTCCCCCAACCCCTCCCATCTCTCTCCCCATCTCTTCTCTCCCCCCCAACATCCCCCACTTAAAGCCGACGGCTCGCCCCATCACTGGACGTATGGTTCATCCCCTCCCTCTCCCCCCCTTCCCATCCCCTCCCCCCTTCCCATCCCCTCCCCCCTTCCCATCCCCTCCCCCCACTACCCATCCCCTCCCCCCACTACCCTTCCCTCCCCAGCGAACTTGGGTTCCTGGTCATTCGTCGGTTGGGACGCTGACCATCAAGCCACGGAAGCCCCAGGGGAGGCCCCTTTAAGGGGGGGGGAGGCTCGGCTCTCTCTCCCGTGGCTTCAAGGCTGCGCTACGTCCAGTAGCAGCGAACTGGTGGACTCCCTAGGACTGAAAGTTTCCTGACGATATTATACTCCTTTTCGTCCACTGACGATACGGCGTCTTCGAAGATGATTGGTCATACGCGGTGTAAGTGCGTGCAGGCGGAGTTCGGTAGTGCCGGAGCTCTCTCTCTCTCTCTCTCTCTCTCTCTCTCTCTCTCTCTCTCTCTCCGTTTGTGTATGTATGTATACGTTGAAATGTATGGGTATGTATATGTGCATGTGTGGACGTGTATGTATATACATGTGTATGTGGGTGGGTTGGGCCATTCTTTCGTCTGCTTCCTTGCGCTACCTCGCTAACGCGGGTGACAGCGACTAAGTATAATGGAAAATAAATAAATAGATAAATAAATAAATTAAGATATGTATATAGTGTGTGTGTGTGTGTGTGTGTGTGTGTGTGTGTAAACCTGGTTTAACAACGTAACTATACGTGTGTCTTGCTAAAGTTCGTAGAGAGAACTACTCCCTCGAACTACTTCTCTTAGCACTAAGTTCATTTCGTCATATATAAGTTGATACAACATGTAGTCTTCCTGTGTTTACTATGCCACAACCATTAATCAATTTATTATTGATTATTTTATTTTCTTCCATTTATGAAGATTTCGAGTTTGATTCTTCGGAAGAAAATGCGTAATACGCAGTGACCCTCAGTCCTTGTTCAGTAATGTGACGTAGACACGAAACAATAGACTTACTTACAATAGCTTTTTGGTGAGAATGATTCATATTCCAATAAAGACTTTGATCGTAAACAATAGAGAGAGATCTTTTTAAAGACTTTATCTTCATTCAATAAACAATAGAGAGTTGTCCTTTTTCAGCATCATCGGTAAATAATAGCCTTTATTATTATTCAATAAACAATAGACGAGACATTTAAATAAACGACAGAATGGCTATGGGATATATCGCCACAAATAATGCTTCACTCTGTCACCACGAAGATTCGAAGATCGCTCACAGAACTGTGAATCTTTTTGGTTCATACAGTCGATATGTTCATGATGTCTCAGCACCAAGTCATCTTTCTGGTTCATACAGTCGATCTGTTCATGATGTCTCAGCACCAAGTCATCATTTACCTTTTAAGTCATCTACATTCTAAGTATGACGTTCACTTCTGACGTGGGTATTCGTCAAGTTCTTTCAGTATCAAATGTATTAATTAAGTGCTTCGTTAACGCGTTCGAAACGTTATGTGAACGCCTTACGTCGGCTGGCATAAGTTCAAAGTTCACTTCGTCTATTCCCGTTGATTTTGACATTTGTTCATTTGTTCTAATTATTTGAGAAGTAATGACGAATCACTGAATTAATAGAAGACTTTAATTACAGAATAGATAACTGATTCATTTGTAATGACACTAACGCATGTGTTGGAAATAACATTCCCGACTGATCACTGAAACGAAGCCTCAAGTCGACACTGTTTCGAGAGCAGTGGTTCGTCTTCCCATCGTACATACCGATCAACAAATTTTCAGTTCACGATACAAAATAGATTAATATTCGTAGATGATGATAAAAGTTCCTCTCAGTTTAAAATAAAGTTCCTAGAGTCTTTAAAAGGCAAGTTTTGTTTACAAATATCCGAGACGCTCGAAGCTTCGACCCACCGAACACATGGGTCGCTCGGTAGAGGAACGAACGGCGGGTCAAATGAC
>NC_092263.1:3836414-3928914 GCF_036320965.1 Panulirus ornatus | reverse complement strand
CGTATTTGTAATCCTCCCTCTCTCTCTCTCTCTCTCTCTCTCTCTCTCTCTCTCGCTCTCTGCTTTCATGATTCTTTCCTCTTTTTAATCCTCTCTCTCTCTCTCTCTCTCTCCCTCTTCTTTCATCATTCTTCCTCATTCCACTTTGACCTGCCCCTCCCACACGGCAATTTCCAAACAGTTGTGTCAGATATGAAGTTTTGATGAGTTCCTCCTTCCATGTGTGGCTGCTCCCGCAATAGTGTGTCTTACCATCATACACGATTGGCCTGGGTCATAGATACGTTCCTGTGATGAGGCAAGGATCCCTGATGAGGGCCAGGACTCACGATGAGGCAAGGGGACATGGATGAGGGCCAGGACTCACGATGAGGCAAGGAGACATGGATGCGTCTAGCTTCTGTAATGAGAGGTCATGATGAGGCAAGAGGCCTTGGATGAGGCTAGGACTCGCGATGAGGCAAGGGGCCATGATGAGGGCCAGGGCTCATAATGAGGCAAGGGGCTCGATGAGGATAGGGTTTCCATAATGAGGGTAAGGGGCCCTGTGGAAGGGACATTGAGGGTCACTTGTCGTGGGAATAGAGGCAAACCACCCACTTAACCACCCACTTAGCCACACCCACTATGGATGGGTCGCAACTCCCTCACATGGTAACCCCCTCGTCCCATGGCTCCTGGCAGCGCACGCTGTGTGTTTTTCTGCTGTTTTCGGACCCTGGCAGTGGTCCAGAGGGAACCTAACCTAACCTCTCTCCATCCTTGGATATGACCTGTAATTGGGCCCTCACCCCCCCGTTCCCCATCAGCCACTACACAAGCAGTTCATAATAATCCATCCGTCTGCATGGGGGTTTTGATCCCCTCTTTCAGTATTGCTTTGGTGAACTGGTATATTCATAGACGTTCTGATCCCATAACAAAAGGATTAGGGACTGGTCTCCGCTTTCAGTCGATGATGGTACATGGTATCTATGTTGGAAATGTAAACACGTTTACACATGAGGGGTGATCACACTGGAGGTGGGTTATACATGACACAGATGTATACTTGGAGACGTACATAGAGATGTGTACAATCGACGTTGTAAACTTGCACACATTTACACATGAGGGGGAAATCACACTGAAGGTGGGTTATACATGACACAGATGTATACATGGAGACATACATAGACAAAAGAGATGTGTACACAGGCGCAAATATGTACAGGTGCGTACATAAGACATATATGCGTACACACACTGGCATATTTACAGACAAGACGTACATAACACAGACACGTACGCACACATATGACATTCAGTACAGACACACAAGACTGACCTGTACATGCGCAGTGTGTGACACAGATGTCTACACGTGCGCAGATAACATGACGTATACAGGTACACACACACACACACACACACACACAGGCCCTGGCCCGCGTGTTATCACCACAAGGTTTGAATTTACATATTATATTGTTTACACCGAGCGTCGCCAGGGGGATCTCTTACTCTGTTGATCCTCGTACTTCTTCTTCCTCTTTATCTACTTCTTTTTCCTCTTTATCTACTTTCTTTTTTCCTCTTTATCTACTTTCTTTTTTCCTCTTTATCTACTTTTTTTTCCTCTTTATCTACTTCTTTTTCCTCTTTATCTACCTTCTTCCTCTTTATCTATTCCTTTCTTCTTCCTCTTAATCTACTTCCTTCTTCTGTCTGTCTCTGTCTGTTTCTGTGTCTTCCTCTGTCTGTGTCTATGTTCCTTTCTGTTAGTCTTTCTCTCTTGTTTTACCTGCTGATCCTTGGAGAAGAAAACCCAAGACGGCTTTTTCTCTCTGCCTTCTCCATCAAGATGCCAGGTTCTTCCCCCATTTGTAGCAATATCTCTCTTCTGTCACCTTTATCACTTCTGTCGTTCTTGTAGAACAGAAGTTCTCAATTATGATCGTGTACAGGAGGAGAGTTACTGTAGAACAGAACTTCTTTGCTCTGATCGTGGACACAAGAGTTCTTGTAGAACAGAACTTCTTTGCTCTGATCGTGGACACAAGAGTTCTTGTAGAACAAAACTTTACTCTGGTCATGGACACGACACGAGTTCTTGTAGAACAGAACTTTATTCTAGTCGTGGACACAAGAGTTCTTCTAGAACAGAACTTTTTTAGTCGTGGACACAAGAGTTCTTCTAGAACAGAACTTCTTTACTCTGGTCGTGGACACAAGAGTTCTTGTAGAACAGAACTCCTTCAGTCTGGTCGTGGACGGGACGAGAGTTCTAGTTCTCATTTTCACACCGGCATCGCAAGAGACCTGAATTTGACCCTGAGGGTCCAGGGGTACGAAGGTTCCTAGTCTGTGTACTTCTGGTCACACACTTCCTCTTCAGGGGCGACCTGACCCCGGAATAAGACCCTGAGGGTCAGTTAGGGCTCGGAGGGTCTTCGTTAGTGTCCTGCCCCTAAGGTCTCTGTCCTCTTCATGGGCTAAGGACGACCCTTACTCCATGTCGCTCATGGGGTGCCATACGGAGGCGCAAGACGCGGGGTTTGAGGGCCTTTGACCTCTGACCCATCCCCATGACCCCAGACGGCCAGCGGGTGGGTTCCAGGGGAGGCCGTGCCTATCCTATGGGCACGAAGGGCCAACAAGACGTGGCACCTGCCAGAGCCAATACTGGTTACGAATTCCATTTACAGCTCTCGAATATATCTCCTACCGTTATCTGATTCGACCGGAGATGGTTTGACCGGAGATGGTTTGACCGGAGATGGTTTGACCGGAGATGGTTTGACCGGAGATGGTTTGACCGGAGATGGTTTGACCGGAGATGGTTTGACCGGAGATGGTTTGACCAGAGATGGTTTGACCAGAGAAAGTGTGCATGTGAAAAAGAAGAATGTTATAAGACATTCAGCGGAATAACGTTATCGGCGAGCGAGGCAAAGGAAGACATATTGTGCCTGGGATAATGTCTGACGAAATGTCTCGTGGGATATTCTTGAATCCTGACTCTGCAAAGTCCCGAAATTCAGGTCGATTTTCCGATACCTTGTATGCAAGAACTTGTACACAATTGATATGATATCGTTGGGTTTATATATATATATATATATATATATATATATATATATATATATATATATATATATATATATATTCAAAGCGAGATATACATAAGTATACGTATGTAAGTAGGAGAGATGGCCAGAGCGCGTTATTGGATTACGTGTTGATTGATAGGCGCGCGAAAGAGAGACTTTTGGATGTTAATGTGCTGAGAGGTGCAACTGGAGGGATGTCTGATCATTATCTTGTGGAGGCGAAGATGAAGATTTGTAGAGGTTTTCAGAAAGAAGAGAGAATGTTGGGGTGAAGAGAGTGGTGAGAGTAAGTGAGCTTGGGAAGGAGACTTGTGTGAGGAAGTACCAGGAGAGACTGAGTACAGAATGGAAAAAGGTTAGAACAAAGGACGTAAGGGGAGTGGGGGAGGAATGGGATGTATTTAGGGAAGTAGTGATGGCTTGCGCAAAAGATGTTTGTGGCATGAGAAGCGTGGGAGGTGGGTTGATTAGAAAGGGTAGTGAGTGGTGGGATGAAGAAGTAAGATTATTAGTGAAAGAGAAGAGAGAGGCATTTGGACGATTTTTGCAGGGAAAAAAAGCAAATGAGTAGAGATGTATAAAAGAAAGAGGCAGGAGGTCAAGAGAAAGGTGCAAGATGTGAAAAAGAGGCAAATGGGAGTTGGGGTGAGAGAGTATCATTAAATTTTAGGGAGAATAAAAAGATGTTTGGAAAGGGTAAATAAAGTGCGTAAGACAAGGGAGCAAATGGGAACTTCAGTGAAGGGCGCTAATGGGGAGGTGATAAGTAGTGGTGGTGAGAAGGAGATGGAGTGAGTATTTTGAAGGTTTGTTGAATGTGTTTGATGATAGAGTGGCAGATATAGGGTGTCTTGGTCGAGGTGGTGTGCAAAGTGAGAGGGTTGGGGAAAATGATTTGGTAAACAGAGAAGAGGTAGTAAAACCTTTGCGGAAGATGAAAGCCGGCAAAGCAGCAGGTTTGGATGGTATTGCAGTGGAATTTATTAAAAAAGGGGGTGACTGTATTGTTGACTGGTTGATAAGGTTATTTAATGTATGTATGACTCATGGTGAGGTGCCTGAGGATTGGCGGAATGCGTGCATAGTGCCATTGTACAAAGGCAAAGGGGATAAGAGTGAGTGCTCAAATTACAGAGGTATAAGTTTGAGTATTCCTGGGAAATTATATGGGAGGGTATTGATTGAGAGGGTGAAGGCATGTACAGAGCATCAGATTGGGGAAGAGCAGTGTGGTTTCAGAAGTGGTAGAGGATGTGTGGATCAGGTGTTTGCTTTGAAGAATGTATGCGAGAAATACTTAGAAATGCAAATGGATTTGTATGTAGCATTTATGGATCTGGAGAAGGCATATGATAGTTGATAGAGATGCTCTGTGGAAGGTATTAAGAATATATGGTGTGGGTGGCAAGTTGTTAGAAGCAGTGAAAAGTTTTTATCGAGGATGTAAGGCATGTGTACGTGTAGGAAGAGAGGAAAGTGATTGGTTCTCAGTGAATGTAGGTTTGCGGCAGGGTTGTGTGATGTCTCCATGGTTGTTTAATTTGTTTATGGATGGGGTTGTTAGGGAGGTGAATGCACGAGTTTTGGAAAGAGGGGCAAGTATGAAGTCTGTTGTGGATGACAGAGCTTGGGAAGTGAGTCAGTTGTTGTTCGCTGATGATACAGCGCTGGTGGCTGATTCATGTGAGAAACTGCAGAAGCTGGTGACTGAGTTTGGTAAAGTGTGTGAAAGAAGAAAGTTAAGAGTAAATGTGAATAAGAGCAAGATTATTAGGTACAGTAGGGTTGAGGGTCAAGTCAGTTGGGAGGTAAGTTTGAATGGAGAAAAACTGGAGGAAGTAAAGTGTTTTAGATATCTGGGAGTGGATCTGGCAGCGGATGGAACCATGGAAGCGGAAGTGAATCATAGGGTGGGGGACGGGGCGAAAATCCTGGGAGCCTTGAAGAATGTGTGGAAGTCGAGAACATTATCTCGGAAAGCAAAAATGGGTATGTTTGAAGGAATAGTGGTTCCAACAATGTTGTATGGTTGCGAGGAGTGGGCTATGGATAGAGTTGTGCGCAGGAGGGTGGATGTGCTGGAAATGAGATGTTTGAGGACAATGTGTGGTGTGAGGTGGTTTGATCGAGTAAGTAATGTAAGGGTGAGAGATGTGTGGAAATAAAAAGAGCGTGGTTGAGAGAGCAGAAGAGGGTGTTTTGAAATGGTTTAGGCACATGGAGAGAATGAGTGAGGAAAGATTGACCAAGAGGATATATGTGTCAGAGGTGGAGGGAACGAGGAGAAGTGGGAGACCAAATTGGAGGTGGAAAGATGGAGTGAAAAAGATTTTGAGTGATCGGGGCCTGAACATGCAGGAGGGTGAAAGGAGGGCAAGGAATAGAGTGAATTGGATCGATGTGGTATACCGGGGTTGACGTGCTGTCAGTGGATTGAATCAGGGCATGTGAAGCGTCTGGGGTAAACCATGGAAAGCTGTGTGGGGCCTGGATGTGAAAAGGAGCTGTGGTTTCGGGCATTATTGCATGACAGCTAGAGACTGAGTGTGAACGAATGAGGCCTTTGTTGTCTTTTCCTAGCGCTACTTCGCACACATGAGGGGGAGGGGGATGGTATTTCATTTGTGGCGAGGTGGCGATGGGAATGAATAAAGGCAGACAGTGTGAATTGTGTGCATGGGTATATATGTATGTGTCTGTGTGTGTATATACATATGTACATTGAGATGTATAGGTATGTATATTTGCGTGTGTGGACGTGTGTGTATATACATGTGTATGGGGGTGGGTTGGGCCATTTCTTTCGTCTGTTTCCTCGCGCTACCTCGCAAACGCGGGAGACAGTGACAAGGCTAAATAAATATATATATATATATATATATATATATATATATATATATATATATATATATATATATATATATATATGTATATATTGTATCTCCTCGCCGTTTCCCGCGTTAACGAAGAGGCATCAGAAACTCATTCGTAGCATCCATTCTCTTGTCTCGTGTGCAAAGGACCGAAACTACAGCTCCTTGTTTGCAACCAGGACCCAGGTTCACACTATAATTTACCAGGAATACTCGACAAACTTATACCTCTATAATTTGAGCACTCACCTTTGTTCCCTTTGCCTTCGTACAATGGCACTATGCAAGCATTCCGCCAATCCTCAGGCACCTCACCATGAATCATACGTACATTAAATAACCTTACCAACCAGTCAACAACACAGTCACCCCTTTTATTTTTTTTTTTATAAATTCCACCTGCAATACCATCCAAACCCGCTGCCTTGCCGGCTTTAATCTTCCGTAAAGCTTTTACTACCTCTTCTCTGTTTACCAAATCATTTTCCCTAACCCTCTCACTTTGCACACCACCTCGACCAAAACCCCCTATATCTGCCACTCTATCATCAAACACATTCAACAAACCTTCAAAATACTCACTCCATCTCCTTCTCACATCACCACAACTTATCACCTCCCCATTTGTCCCCTTCACTGAAGTTCCCATTTGTTCCCTTGTCTTACGCACTTTATTTACCTCCTTCCAAAACATCTTTTTATTCTCCCTAAAATTTAATGATACTCTCACCCCAACTCTCATTTGCCCTCTTTTTCACCTCTTGCACCTTTCTCTTGACCTCCTGCCTCTTTCTTTTATACATCTCCCACTCATTTGCATTATTTCCCTGCGAAAATCGTTCAAATGCCTCTCTTTCACTAATAATCTTATTTCATCCCACCACTCACTACCCTTTCTAATCTGCCCACCTCCCACTCTTCTCATGCCACAAGCATCTTTTGCGCAAGCCATCACTGCTTCCCTAAATACATCCCATTCTTCCCCCTTTCCCCTTACCTCCTTTGTTCCCACCTTTTTCCATTCTGTACTGAGTCTCACCTGGTACTTCCTCACACAAGTCTCCTTCCCAAGCTCACTTACTCTCGCCACCCTCTTCACCCCAACATTCTCTCTCCTTTTCTGAAAACCTCTACAAATCCTCACCTTCGCCTCCACAAGATAATGATCAGAAATCCCTCCAGTTGCACCTCTCAGCATATTAACATTCAAAAATCTCTCTTTTGCGCGCCTATCAATTAACACGTAATCCAATAACGCTCTCTAGCCATCTCTCTTACTTATATACGTATACTTATGTATATCTCTCTTTTTAAACCAGGTATTCCCAACCACCAGTCCTTTTTCAGCACATAAATCTACAAGCCCTTCATTTCCATTTACAACACTGAACACCCCATGTATACCAATTATTCCCTCAACTGCCACATTACTCACCTTTGCATTCAAATCACCCATCACTATAACCCGGTCTCGTGCATCAAAACCACTAACACACTCATTAAGCTGTTCCCAAAACACTTGCCTCTCATGATCTTTCTTCTCATGCCCAGGTGCATATGCACCAATAATCACCCATCTCCCTCCATCAACTTTCAGTTTTACCAATATCAATCTGGAGTTTACTTTCCTACACTCTTATCACATACTCCCAGAACTCCTGTTTCAGGATTAGTGCTACTCCTTCCCTTGCTCTTGTCCTCTCACTAACCACTGACTTTACTCCCAAGACATTCCCAAACCACTCTTCCCCTTTACCCTTGAGCTTCGTTTCACTCAGCCAAAACATCCAGGTTCCTTTCCTCAAACATACTACCTATCTCTCCTTTTTCCTCATCTTGGTTACATCCTCACACATTTAGACACCCCAATCTGAGCCTTCGAGGAGGATGAGCACTCCCCGCGTGACTCCTTCTTCTGTTTCCCCTTTTAGAAAGTTGAAATACAAGGAGGGGAGGGTTTCTAGCCCCCCGCTCCCGTCCCCCTTAGCCGCCTTCTACGACACGTGAGGAATGCGTGAGAAGTATTCTTTCTCCCCTATCCCCAGGGATAATATATGATGATATAAGTAATAATGATGATAAAGTGTCAGGTGGTAGAGTAATCATTATCACCAGATGGTGTCAGTTATGATGAATGGTAGTTTTAGATTGGGGTGGACCGCCTCATTGACCCTTGATTGGTAGTTCTGAAGCCCAAACACGCAGTTAACCCATCAATACGATGACTACCACTATTAATACTACTATTATCAATAGCAGATGAGTGAATACATATATATACATATATATACATGAAACTTCAAATCTATACAGCCTATGGGAATGTATTTGTGCGTATTGAGCCACATCAATCCCTCTGCCCCCCGTAATTCGCTGGTCAAACACCAACAATTGTCATTGTATTGAAATGTTACGAAATATACGTAAATGTTGCAATGTTCGCACAACCCCTCGCTCTGTGTGTGTGTGTGTATACCATGGCCAACAATAGTTCTATTCCTGCGTTTAGAAAAGGTGGAGGGGGGGCGAACAGGAAGCCATGAGCAAACTGGATTGAAAATTCGTTCAAAATATAATGGGTTGTCATTGAATATATATATATATATATATATATATATATATATATATATATATATATATATATATATATATATATATATTCATTTATTTATTTTGCTTTGTTGCTGTCTCCCGCGTTAGCGAGGTAGCGCAAGGAAACAGACGAAAGAATGGCCCAACCCACCCACATACACATGTATATACATACACGTCCACGCATGCAAATTACATCTCAACGTATACATATCTATACACGTACAGACATATACATATATACACATGTACATAATTCATACTGTCTGCCTTTATTCATTCCCATCTCCACCCCGCCACACATGAAATAACAACCCCCTCCCCCCTCATGTGCGCGAGGTAGCGCTAGGAAAAGACAACAAAGGCCCCATTCGTTCACACTCAGTCTCTAGCTGTCATGCAATAATGCCCGAAACCACAGCTCCCTTTCCACATCCAGGCCCCACAGAACTTTCCATGGTTTGCCCCAGATACTTCACATGCCCTGATTTAATCCATTGACAGCACCTCGACCCCGGTATAACACATCGATCCAATTCACTCTATTCCTTGCCCGCCTTTCACCCTCCTGCATGTTCAGGCCCCGATCACTCAAAATCTTTTTCACTCCATCTTTCCACCTCCAATTTGGTCTCCCACTTCTCCTCGTTCCCTCCACCTCCGACACGTATATCCTCTTGGCCAAT
The DNA here is from genome assembly GCF_036320965.1 of Panulirus ornatus. Lineage (NCBI taxonomy): Eukaryota > Metazoa > Arthropoda > Malacostraca > Decapoda > Palinuridae > Panulirus > Panulirus ornatus. The sequence continues at coordinate 3,919,671 of NC_092263.1, read as the reverse complement.
CTTTTCTCACTCATTCTCTCCATGTGCCCAAACCATTTCAAAACACCCTCTTCTTGCTCTCTCAACCACGCTCCTCTTATTTCCACACATCTCTTACCCTTACATTACTTACTCGATCAAACCACCTCACACCACATATTGTCCTCAAACATCTCATTTCCAGCACATCCACCCTCCTGCGCACAACTCTATCCATAGCCCACGCCTCGCAATCATACAACATTGTTGGAACCACTATTCCTTCAAACATAGCCATTTTTGCTTTCGGAGATAATGTTCTCGACTTCCAAACATTCTTCAAGGCTCCCAGGATTTTCGCCCCGTCCCCCACCCTATGATTCACTTCCGCTTCCATGGTTCATCCGCTGCCAGATCCACTCCCAGATATCTAAAACACTTTACGTCCTCCAGTTTTTCTCCATTCAAACTTACCTCCCAGTTGACTTGACCCTCAACCCTACTGTACCTATTAACCTTGATCTTATTCACATTCACTCTTAACTTTCTTCTTTCACACACTTTACCAAACTCAGTCACCAGCTTCTGCAGTTTCTCACATGAATCAGCCACCAGCGCTGTATCATTAGCGAACAACAACTGACTCGCTTCCCAAGCTCTCTCATCCCCAACAGACTTCATACTTGCCCCTCTTTCCAAAACTTTCATTCACCTTCCTAACAACCCCATCCATAAACAAAGTAAACAACCATGGAGACATCACACACCCCTGCCGCAAACCTACATTCACTGAGAACCAATCACTTTCCTCTCTTCCTATACGTACACATACCTTACATCCTCGATAAAAACTTTTCACTGCTTCTAACAACTTGCCTTCCACACCATATATTCTTAGTACCTTCCACAGAGCATCTCTATCAACTCTATCATATGCCTTCTCTAGATCCATAAATGCTACATACAAATCCATTTGCTTTTCTAAGTATTTCTCGCATACATTCTTCAAAGCAAAAACCTGATCCACACATCCTCTACCACTTCTGAAACCACACTGCTCTTCCCCAATCTGATGCTCTGTACATGCCTTCACCCTCTCAATCAATACCCTCCTATATAATTTACCAGGAATACTCAGGCAAACTTATACCTCTGTAATTTGAGCACTCACTGTTATCCCCTTTGCCTTTATACAATGGCACTATGCACGCATTCCGCCAATCCTCAGGCACCTCACCATGAATCATACATACATTAGCTAACCTTACCAACCAGTCAACAATAGTCACCCCCTTTTTTGATAAATTCCAATGCAATACCATCCAAATCTGCTGCCTTGCCGGCTTTCATCTTCCGCAAAGCTTTTACCACCTCTTCTCTTTACCAAATCATTTTCCCTAACCCTCTCACTTTGCACACCACCTCGACCAAAACCCCCTATATCTGCCACTCTATCATCAAACACATTCAACAAACCTTCAAAATACTCACTCCATCTCCTTCTCACACTTATCACCTCCCCATTAGCCCTCTTCACTGAAGTTCCCATTTGCTCCCTTGTCTCACGCACTTTACCTCCTTCCAGAACATCTTTTTATTCTCCCTAAAATTTGATGATACTCTCTCACCCCAACTCTCATTTGCCCTCTTTTTCACCTCTTGCACCTTTTTCTTGACCTCCTGTCTTTCTTTTATACATCTCCCACTCAATTGCATTTTTTCCCTGCAAAAATCGTCGAAATGCCTCTCTCTTCTCTTTCACTGATAATCTTACTTCATCCCACCGCTCACTACCCTTTCTAATCAACCCACCTCCCACACTTCTCATGCCACAAGCATCTTTTATTTCTTCAGTGTTTAAACTTGTGATTTCAGATCAAGCCAGTGAGATTTTTTTTTAAGTTGTGAATGATGAGGGACTGGCCTTTGTAGAGAGAGAGAGAGAGAGAGAGAGAGAGAGAGAGAGAGAGAGAGCAAGCTGACTTTCGAGCAATACTTGAAATATTACTTTCCAGTATTCGTTTGGTATTGATTTTTTTCAAATATTTTTCTTTCTTGACTGTGGCTAATTGATGGAGTTAGGGGGATATTGATAAGGGTAGGATAAGTTGACGGAGTAATGTGGGATAACATGGGAAGGACAGATAACGCAAGACCTGATGGTCTATGACCAGGTTATCTGCTGGAGGACAGTACATGGGAAGGACAGATAACGCAAGACCTGATGGTCTATGACCAGGTTATCTGCTGGAGGACAGTGCATGGGAAGGACAGATAACACAAGACCTGATGGTCTATGACCAGGTTATCTGCTGGAGGACAGTACATGGGAAGGCCAGAACACAAGACCTGATGGTCTATGACCAGGTTATCTGCTGGAGGACAGTACATGGGAAGGACAGAACACAAGACCTGATGGTCTATGACCAGGTTATCTGCTGGAGGACAGATAACACCAGACCTGATGGTCTATGACCAGGTTATCATTCGTGTATTTGTTTAGACTTATTCCTAACTACATAGTCGCAATATATGTCCAGCTGTGTTCTTAACTACAGTCACTATGCTTGTTTAGCTGTGTTCTTAAGTTTTTCGAGTCTTAATATATGTTCAGCTGTATCATATCTCTGTACCGACTGTATCCTGTCGTAATTAACTTCAGTGTTACATAACTACTGCTGAAAAGACTTTTCTTCTCGCTTACAATCATCTCTTTAACATTTTACCAATATTTCTGGTACTAGAATACCTGGGTATTTCTAGGTGGTGGATAAGTTGATGGATTGCAGGGGTGTGGGTGGTGGTGGATGAGTGGATGCATTGCAAGGGTGTAGGTGGTGGTGGGTGAGTTGATGGATTGCAGGGGTGTGGGTTGTGGTGGATGAGTTGATGGATTGCAGGGGTGTGGGTGGTGGTGGATGAGTGGATGCATTGCAAGGGTGTAGGTGGTGGTGGGTGAGTTGATGGATTGCAGGGGTGTGGGTGGTGGTGGATGAGTGGATGCATTGCAGGGATATGGGTGGTGGTGGATGAGTGGATGCATTGCAGGGGTGTGGGTGGTGGTGGATGAGTGGATGCATTTGGTACGATGGCACTATGGTGCCCTGATACTATGGTACCATAGCTTTTGGTACGATGGTACTATGGTGCTATAATACTGTGGTACCATAGCTTCTGGTACGATACTATACCATGATACTATGGTACCATAACTTCAACCCTTCACCCTTGATTCTGCTCGAAGGCATTCCATCACACTCGACCATCATTACGAACGACTACAAAGGAAAAATCTTAGTTTTATTTAGACATAAATGTGCTCATTTATCCTTTTTATACATTCATTAAATAACAAGGCCTTTTAATCATATTTTTGCGCCGTTGTGAACCTTATTCTTCAAAGTTTGGTGACCGAAGATTCATCTCCTCGCTGGACGGGGTATTGTGGTCTCAGGTATTGTGGGAAGAAGAGATATCTCTCATCAGAGACAATAATATTTTCCGAGTCTGCCACCAGAGCTGTGTCATCTGCAAACAGCAGCTGACTCGCCTCTTTAACAACCCCAATACTTAAACCATTCTGGATATATTTCTTTTTCTATATTATGATCAGATGTCGCTAATGAGTAAGATATTCACCTGGATTCGTATCCCACTTACACGTCGCGAGTCTTGCAATATTCACCAGGACCGAGTCCCACCCACTCAAACCTCGCAAGTCTTTCAATCTTTGAAGCTGTGCTGCAGAATCCGAGACACGCACCAACCTCCCTTTAGTCTGACTGTTTCCGTTCCTCTGCTGGAAGCCTCTTTTCCCCCCTCATCCTGTGGCTGGCCTTTGACTAATTGCTCCTCAACTTCATGTTTACCGTCGGAGGGGAGAAATACCTTCCGAGTTCCCCCTCCTATTAATTATACTAGCGAAGGAAACCCCCATCCCCCCTCGAGGAAGTAAATATATTCATTGCAAGAACGGCAAGAAAAATCAGTGTGCGTGTTTTTTTTTCCTTGGCGTCAGATGTAGATCCTCCCGCTGTAAGGGGTAAGTGATTGCTCGCTGCTGGAGGCGGTGACTGTATATCACCATTGGGTGCAGGAAGAGGCCAGCATACATCCTCACCCCTCAAAGGCCCGGGAAAGAGGAGGAGGAGGAGGATCTAAGCCTCCACATGAGGGATCAAGGGGATGTCGTCCCCTTAGGATCGCCACAAGGAGCAATAGGATTGTCAGAAGGTAGCGAGGGATCCGGAGTTTATCGAAGTCTGGTCTGGTCCCCCAGATATTGGATAGTAACACTGAGCTTAATTGCTGTTCACACCGTGATCTCGATAGACCAAGCTTCGAGGTAGCCATTTTTGGGGTTCATTTCGCCACAGTTGGCTCCCACAGGAGCATCGTCTGCTCCAGAATGAGGAGGATTTAGATTTTTACGAGAAATCAAGTCTGACTGCGAAAGCCACCTTGAGTAGAACACCAAGGTCCAGACCACGACGTACTCTTTGCATTCATCCCCCCAACACACACACATACACACGCACACACTCACACACACACACACAAACTTCCATACATACATATTGTAGGTAATTGCAGGTGGCTAAACACACACACTCATACACAAAAGAACACAAACACTGGATTTGTGTGTGTGTGTGTGACTATGTAGCTTACCTTACCTTTCTGCCCCAGGACTCTGTTCTGTGGAGCTCCTGCAGTGCTCAGGATGTCAGCCACGTCCACAGGTCATAAATTTAGGTGTCGTGTTGTGACAGCGCAGGACGCTAGCCGAGTTTTCAGTGTCTTCGTTGTGTAGAAGTTATGATTCTTGGCGTGAAGGGTGTTATGTTATAACCTTGTATATAATGTTGGAGAGATCATTGGTGTCCACAGCAAATAAGGGAATGAATAACTCTCACATGTCTGGTGAGTGTAGTTCCAAATGGGGGAAAAAAATGGCTAGTGGGTTGGTGTTTAAGATTGGATACATGTCCGTGGCAAAGGTATGGCAGGTCAGGATAATTCTGCTCCCTCATCCTCGTCCATTTATCAAAGATCTATTTTGTACCTTTCCTCCATGACCTCGAAAGAATGCTTGACCTCTCGATAGATGAAGTTTTCAAACAGCGGAAGGTCAGCGGGAGGAGGAGAGGTCATGAGGGAGGAGGTCAGTGTGGGAGGTCATGAGGGAGGAGGTCAGTGTGGGAGGTCATGAGGGAGGTGGTCAGCGTGGGAGGTCATGAGGGAGGTGGTCAGTGTGGGAGGTCATGAGGGAGGAGGTCAGTGTGGGAGGTCTTGAGGGAGGAGGTCAGTGTGGGAGGTCTTGAGGAGGAGGTCAGTGTGGGAGTCTTGAGGGAGGAGGTCAGTGTGGGAGGGTCTTGAGGGAGGAGGTCAGTGTGGGAGGTCTTGAGGGAGGAGGTCAGTGTGGGAGGTCTTGAGGGAGGAGGTCAGTGTGGGAGGTCTTGAGGGAGGAGGTCAGTGTGGGAGGTCTTGAGGGAGGAGGTCAGTGTGGGAGGTCTTGAGGGAGGAGGTCAGTGTGGGAGGTCTTGAGGGAGGAGGTCAGTGTGGGAGGTCTTGAGGGAGGAGGTCAGTGTGGGAGGTCTTGAGGGAGGAGGTCAGTGTGGGAGGTCTTGAGGGAGGAGGTCAGTGTGGGAGGTCTTGAGGGAGGAGGTCAGTGTGGGAGGTCTTGAGGGAGGAGGTCAGTGTGGGAGGTCTTGAGGGAGGAGGTCAGTGTGGGAGGTCTTGAGGGAGGAGGTCAGTGTGGGAGGTCTTGAGGGAGGAGGTCAGTGTGGGAGGTCTTGAGGGAGGAGGTCAGTGTGGGAGGTCTTGAGGGAGGAGGTCAGTGTGGGAGGTCTTGAGGGAGGAGGTCAGTGTGGGAGGTCTTGAGGGAGGAGGTCAGTGTGGGAGGTCTTGAGGGAGGAGGTCAGTGTGGGAGGTCTTGAGGGAGGAGGTCAGTGTGGGAGGTCTTGAGGGAGGAGGTCAGTGTGGGAGGTCTTGAGGGAGGAGGTCAGTGTGGGAGGTCTTGAGGGAGGAGGTCAGTGTGGGAGGTCTTGAGGGAGGAGGTCAGTGTGGGAGGTCTTGAGGGAGGAGGTCAGTGTGGGAGGCCGTGAGGGAGGAGGTCAGTGTGGGAGGCCGTGAAAGGGGGAGGTCAGTGGGGGGATGGGCTTGAGGGGGGAGGTCCCTGTGGGGGGGTCTTGAGGGAAAGGGGGTCGTGTGGGGGTCTTGATGGGGGAGGTCAGTGTGGGGGAGGGGGGGTCATTGGGGGGAGGGAGGTCAGTGTGGGAGGCCTTTTAGGGGGGAGGTCCCGTGTGGGAGGTCTTGAGGGAGGTCAGTGTGGGGGGTCCTGAGGGAGGGGTCATTGGGAGGCCGTGGAGGAGGTCAGTGTGGGGGCCTAAAGGGGGAGGAGGTAGGTCAAGGGGGGGGGGCCCTGAGGGGGGCGGGGGGAAAGGGGTCAGTGGGGAGGGCCAGGGGGGGAGGGGAAGGCCGTGGGGAGGCTGTACATCACATAAGGGTCAATACACACACACACACACACACACACACACACACCAGACACGTAGATGGTTTACTTATTTATTTTGAAGTTGAGAGATGCTACCTCCACCCACTGTTTCTCCCACTTATGATAAAACACAACACGATTTCTCTCTCTTCTCTCTCTCTCTCTCTTCTCTCTCTCTCTCTCTCTCTCTCTCTCTCTCTCTCTCTCTCTCTCTCTCTCCAGCACGTGTAAGACGCGTCTTAACGAAGGTAAATTCCACTATTGGTTCTCTAATGCCCTCCAGGTTACTGCTAACAGTATCGACAGTTCGTTTCTTATTTCTTAAAACACACACACACACACACACACACACACACACACACACACACACACACACAGGGCAGTCGGCTCACAGCCAGCCTAGCTATTCATCCTCTCCTCTGGGGGGCTGGTTGATGACTGGGTACCTGGCGTAAGCTAGGGTGTGTGTATATGTATATATACACTCTAGTTTGACTTGGTTTATATATATAAACAAGGTGAAGAGACGGGGCAATACGAGTGTAGTAAAACTCTCTTCTCCCTGCATCACGGACGTTATGATAAAGTAATCACACACTTGAATAAGGATGAATGATTAGGTATCTAACAGCCCCAGCTGATGGTGGAGGGCGAGACGAGTAGAGTCGGGGGCGAGACGAGTGATCTCGTCAAGTCTGATCATTTCTGGTGAGATTAGACGAATCCTCTTGTCTATCCAAGGACTCCTGGCTTCTGGCAGGACGCACGTGCGTGCACCACGCAACTTGAAGGGGAGGGTCCTTGCCCCTGGCAGGACGCACGTGCGTGCACCACGCCACGTGAAGGGGAGGGTCCTCACCCCTGGCAGGACGCACGTGCGTGTACCACGCCACGTGAAGAGATGGTCCTCGCCCCTGGCATGACGCACGTGCGTGCACCACGACACGTGAAGGGGAGGGTCCTCACCCCTGGCAGGACGCACGTGCGTGTACCACGCCACGTGAAGAGATGGTCCTCGCCCCTGGCATGACGCACGTGCGTGCACCACGACACGTGAAGGGGAGGGTCCTCACCCCTGGCAGGACGCACGTGCTTGCACCACGCCACGTGAAGGGGAGGTCCTCAACCCTGGCAGGATGCACGTGCTTACGCCACGTGAAGGGGAGGGTCCTCGCCCCTGGCAGGACGCACGTGCGTGTACCACGCCACGTGATGGGAAATATGAGTGTAGCAAGTACTCCCTCTTCTTAGTACATTGGTGGAGGCCAGAGAGGATCCCCAAGATTGTACAATGTGATCTGGAGGTGTACAGTACATAGGAGATGTACAGACACGGTAGTACGCCACTCTGGGTCACGTCAGAATCGTGGAAGTAAGGGTTCGAAAGTGAGATGTTGTGATGACCATCCATAAAGTGAGAAACTAAACTTGACAGTAGGAGCAAATGGGGAATTTTAAGTCTCGAGTGGGAAGGGGAAGTGATGGTGGTGACATGGAAACATAAACGAGTAAAAAAGACATTAAAAAACATTATACGAAAATCTTATAAGAAAACATTATAAGAAAACACAGACCTGATTCACCCTTGGTCGTCAATGAAGGTCAGAAACAATTACAAGATTCTGACGAACTCGTTCCAAAGTCGTATTCCCAAGTTTGATCCTAAGAAGATATAAACAAGTTGCAAGACTTACCACTCGAGGAAGGAGGGAAGGGAAGGAGGGAGGGAGGGTAAACTCTGCTAATGACCAGCATAGCTGGAGCTACTGCTTCAAGATTGGCCCAGTGTTGCAGGATCGTGTGGTGGCAGCAGCGAGAGAGGCGTCGCTCGCCTCACTTAAGGTGGATGAAAGACACACTTTCGTTTTCCATTTATGGATCAACCTGCCTGGAGTCCAGCCCTCGGGAAGGAGGGAGGGGAAGGGGCTGGTTGGGGTAAAGCCACCGCCTCCTCTTCCAGGAAGGAACTCTGGACAGTAGAACCTTTCGCCAGTACTCCCGACGTCCACTTGAAGGTTCTTGAAAATATATGAATCCACGTTAAGTTATTATATCTTATGAGGACGCGACGCGAAATGGTGTCATGGTGGTGATGTGCAACGCGATTTATACGTAGCTTCTCTCTGTTTGGATTCTCTTTATTGATGAAGTTGAGACAGAGATAGATAGACACAGACACAGAGATAGAGAGACAGAGATAGACAGACGTCTCTCCCAGCGCTCCTCCTCCGAGCTGAGGTGTTGGTTCCGTAATGTGGAAGTTTACCGTCAGATGTCGAGGGGGCAACGCCTCGTCGGACTTCGATTACCGGCCTTGGATGTTTAGTGAGGCCAGAGCCCGTAAATGCGATGGTCGGTGTGGGAGGGAAGGACACACACACACACACACACACACACACACACACACACACACACACACACACACACAGAGAGAGAGAGAGAGAGAGAGAGAGAGAGAGAGAGAGAGAGAGAGAGAGAGAGCCGGGGGGGAGAGTGCATGCCTGGGCAGAGGCACGGGTGAGTGGTGGACGGCTGGAGAAACTGCGCAGGCAGCGGAGATGAGGCACGTAGCGGGTGGGAAGGTATGGGGAAGGGAGAGTAAAGTGGTGTGGCAGGGAGAGGTGGAAGACGTGGATGCTCTCTAGTGACCAGGAGAACACACACACCACACCTAGACAGTAACACGATCATCTTACCATCGCATCCTAGCATGCTCGATACTCAAATCCATTGCTACAGCATTAGATTCCTTTTATACGAAACCACTCCATAACTTATCCTCAACCATCCAGCCAGAAGTAAATGGCTTAACCCCAGCCTCACACACTCAGAGAACCTCGCCCCTTCTTAACAACACAACACTGACAAACCACACCACTACAAATGACCCAACAGACACTAAACAACCGACCTCCCAACTCAGTCTTAAAAGGCCACCTTCACCAGACATAAACACTCTTCTGAAACCACACTCCCCAGGTATACACGAGTTACACTTTCTCGTCTAGGCTTTGGACATCACCCTTTCCCACAACATTACAAAACTGCGATTCAAAATATATCAAGACTCGTTTCTCCATGATGTAATTAACATAATAAAGATACCAGACATTGCTCAGTTGCCCCATACCCTTCACACAGACACACAAGCGTAACTACATTTTATGATCCTTGGGCCCGTTCAGTGGACGTAGCTGGCTCCTGGGCGCTGCAAAAGTCTTACTGAAAATAGAAATAACTCCTGGGAAGAAAGTATATATACATGGATCTCCGTGACATAAGGGTTAGCGTTCCTGACCGTGACGCATTCACGGGCCCCCGCCCAGGGTCGAGCATGGCATAGGTTCGAATCCTGGTTGCAGCAGTCGGTCCACAGTCAACCCAGCTGATCATCCACCTCAAGGGGTTGGTCGATAAAATGGGTACCTGGCCGAGGCTAGGGTAGGTATATATATATATATATATATATATATATATATATATATATATATATAATATAATATAAAGGTGAAATCGCACTTCAATAGTTGATACAATTATATTTAACATGTAATTTTTCTATACATGTGGCACGACATGTTTCGTGGAGACAATCCACCTCATCATCAGGTGGTGCCAGTACTTAACAAAGTTATTTAAATCCCAACATCACACTTGACTCCCGCCGTCCAGCACCAATCTGTACAGACCAACCACTGTCCGCTTTGTCTGGCAGTAACCGTTGTAAGGGAGAGTGATTAAGGGGGGTCACGTGGCGGGGGTTGACCTGGGTAGCTGGGTGTGTCTTGAACAACTTTTTATGTTTTCGTGTTTTGACAGGAGAGGAAATAGTAATATGTGGGATCAAGATGAATGCGTCAGAAACATTGCGAAACAAACAAGGCCACGCAAGCACCAGATTGGTAGATTGGAACTCGGCTTAAGGTAGATTGGTAGATTGGAAATCTACTTCCAGATTTATCTACTTCCCCGGGATAACTCTACTTCCTCATGCTATTGTAAGCACATGCGATTCGGGTCTGGTGTAACTGTAATTACCTTTTTGTAAATGCTTTTTTTGTACAGTTCGGAGTGGCGACGATAATGGATGAAGGCAGCAAGTATGAATGCGTACAAAAAAAAAAAAAAAAATGTCTGTGTATGTATACGTTGATATATATATATATATTTTTTTTTTTTTTTTATACTTTGTCGCTGTCTCCCGCGTTTGCGAGGTAGCGCAAGGAAACAGACGAAAGAAATGGCCCAACCCCCCCCATACACATGTACATACACACGTCCACACACGCAAATATACATACCTACACAGCTTTCCTTGGTTTACCCCGGACGCTTCACATGCCTTGATTCAATCCACTGACAGCACGTCAACCCCTGTATACCACATCGCTCCAATTCACTCTATTCCTTTCCCTCCTTTCACCCTCCTGCATGTTCAGGCCCCGATCACACAAAATCCTTTTCACTCCATCTTTCCACCTCCAATTTGGTCTCCCTCTTCTCCTCGTTCCCTCCACCTCCGACACATATATCCTCTTGGTCAATCTTTCCTCACTCATTCTCTCCATGTGCCCAAACCATTTCAAAACACCCTCTTCTGCTCTCTCAACCACGCTCTTTTTATTTCCACACATCTCTCTTACCCTTACGTTACTTACTCGATCAAACCACCTCACACCACACATTGTCCTCAAACATCTCATTTCCAGCACATCCATCCTCCTGCGCACAACTCTATCCATAGCCCACGCCTCGCAACCATACAACATTGTTGGAACTACTATTCCTTCAAACATACCCATTTTTGCTTTCCGGGATAATGTTCTCGACTTCCACACATTTTTCAAGGCTCCCAAAATTTTCGCCCCCTCCCCCACCCTATGATCCACTTCCGCTTCCATGGTTCCATCCGCTGACAGATCCACTCCCAGATATCTAAAACACTTCACTTCCTCCAGTTTTTCTCCATTCAAACTCACCTCCCAATTGACTTGACCCTCAACCCTACTGTACCTAATAACCTTGCTCTTATTCACATTTACTCTTAACTTTCTTCTTCCACACACTTTACCAAACTCCGTCACCAGCTTCTGCAGTTTCTCACATGAATCCGCCACCAGCGCTGTATCATCAGCGAACAACAACTGACTCACTTCCCAAGCTCTCTCATCCCCAACAGACTTCATACTTGCCCCTCTTTCCAAGACTCTTGCATTTACCTCCCTAACAACCCCATCCATAAACAAATTAAACAACCATGGAGACATCACACACCCCTGCCGCAAACCTACATTCACTGAGAACCAATCACTTTCCTCTCTTCCTACACGTACACATGCCTTACATCCTCGATAAAAACTTTTCACTGCTTCTAACAACTTGCCTCCCACACCATATATTCTTAATACCTTCTACAGAGCATCTCTATCAACTCTATCATATGCCTTCTCCAGATCCATAAATGCTACATACAAATCCATTTGCTTTTCTAAGTATTTCTCACATACATTCTTCAAAGCAAACACCTGATCCACACATCCTCTACTACTTCTGAAACCACACTGCTCTTCCCCAATCTGATGCTCTGTACATGCCTTCACCCTCTCAATCAATACCCTCTCATATAATTTACCAGGAATACTCAACAAACTTATACCTCTGTAATATATATATATATATATATATATATATATATATATATATATATATATATGGGTGTGTTTGTATTCCCCCTTCTCCCCCCCCCCCCCCCACTTTATCCCTGCGTTAGCGACATATCGCCAGACAAAGAAAGGCCACAGCCGCTCACGTCCATTCTCTTGCTCCTTATCCACATCCAGGCCCCACAGACCTTTCCATGGTTTACCCACGAAGCTTCACATGCCCTGGTTCAGTACATTGACTGCACGTCGACCCCAGTATACCACAAAGTTCCAATTCTCTCTATCCCGTGCACGCCCATCACCTTCCTGCATATACAGTCTCCGATCGCTTAAAATCTTTATCAGTCCATCCTTCCACCTCCAATTTGGTCTTCCCGTTTTCATATACGCTAGATACCAGGATCACGACTATCCTCCAAATGAGATGAGGAACAGTTGGCATTGACTGTGAGTCGCCTGCTCTGTATAGGATTCGAACCTGGGCCCCCTCTGGCTTCATAAGTATGGATGCTCAGGGAACCGTGGCGTGTTAAACACGGGTTACATAGATGAGGTTCGAGCCACGGGGGATGTCCCCTGACTCAAAGATGAAGGTAAGCGACCCTGGGATTAATAAGGACAAGAGGAGATATGATGAATGATGATAATCCTCGCCACTGACGTACCGGAATGAGTTAATCTTTAATTGATCATAACTTACTCATCATTATGAGGGAAGGGAAGGAGGGGGGGAGTCTTGTCATGGGTTATGAGTGATGGGTAATTGTGTAGTGTGGTGTGTATCGTGTGGTGTGGTGTGTTATGTGGTCTTGTGTGTTGTGGCTGGTGTTGTGTTTGTTATGGTTTGTGTGGTGTTTGTTGTGTGGTGTGGTGTTATGCGGTGTGTTTGTGTTCCGTGGTGTGCTGTGTATCGTGTGGTGTGTGTTGTGGTATTGTGTGGTGTGTTGTGGTGTTTGGTGTGGTGTTGTGTGGTGTGTGGTGGTGTGCGTTGTGTTGTGGATGGATGTAAATGGAAGACTTGATCACAGTGTGACGTCTTGTTGCTTGTGATTACCATACATTTTTGTGTTGCGAGGATCGAGTGTTGCACTTGTTGCCCCATCTCTTAACCCTCAAAACACACACACACACACAAAGTTTGGCAGTGGGTAGGTGAAGAAGTTGTTTCCATGTTTGGCAACTTTGATGTGCTTTGTGTCCTCCTGATCTGTCGAGTTTACACGCCAAGGTGAAGTCACTGGCCAGGAAACAAAGGCTGTCTGTATTCATTTTAGTCTGCTTGATGGCAGTTGCCCGCGTCCGCGAGGTAGCGCCAGGAAACGGACGAAGAATGGGCCATCCGCTCGCATACACACACACACACACACACACACACACACACACACACACACACACACACACACACACACACACTCACATATATATATATATATATATATATATATATATATATATATATATATATATATATGTGTGTGTGTGTGTGTGTATATATATATATATGATACATTTGCATATAATTAATATTCCAAACACAGGACATGATTAGACCAGCAGGAGATGTGACATTTTAAGCAATCCACAGAGATTACAAACTCTCTCTCTCTCTCTCTCTCTCTCTCTCTCCTTTCTCTCTCTTTCCCTCCAGGGGCGAGCGTTCTTCGCCAAAGACTTGAGAGCAACTGTATGCAAATGTTCCTGACAGCTGGCAAAGCTGACATTTGGCACAGCTGACAGCCGTCAGCTTAGAGGCGCGAGAGAAGGTTTAATGTCTGGCTTGCTGACACTTGGTAACATGAGGCAAACACGGTTGATGACGACAGTAACACACCCCCCCCCTAGATGTAACACAGCCCCCTAGATTTAACGCCCCCCTCGATGTAACGACCCCTCATGTAACGCCCCCCTTAATGTAACGATCCCCAAATGTAACGAATCAGAGATAAACACCCCCTCCCCCTGATGTGACACCCCTAGACGTAACGGCCTCGGTTGTAACACCCCAGGTGTAACGACTGATAATGTAACACCCCTACAGATGTGACACCCCACATAAAACTCCCCCAAGGTGTCACAACCGTAACACCTTTAGATGTGACCCCACCACACGGGTAAAACGCCCACAGATGTAACAACCCCAGATATCACTTCCCTCCCCAACAACCCCAGATATCACTCCCCTACCCGAAATAGTAAGAGATGTGTGGTAATAGTGTTGTCGAGAGAGCAGAAGAGGGTGTTTTGAAATGGTTTGGTCACATGGAGAGAATGAGTGAGGAAAGATTGACCAAGAGGATATATGTGTCGGAGGTGGAGGGAACAAGAAGTGGGGAGACCAAATTGGAGGTGGAAAGATGGAGTGAAAAAGATTTTGAGTGATCGGGGCCTGAACATGCAGGAGGGTGAAAGGCGTGCAAGGAATAGTTAATTGGAACGATTTGGTACTCTGGGGTCGACGTGCTGTCAATGGATTGAACCAGGGCATGTGAAGCGTCTGGGGTAAACCATGGAAGTTTTGTAGGGCCTGGATGTGGAAAGGGAGGTGTGGTTTCGGTGCATTATACATGACAGCTAGAGGCTGAGTGTGAACGAAAGTGGCCTTTGTTGTCTTTTCCTAGCGCTACCTCGCGCGCGTGTGGGGAGAGGGGGTTGTCATTTTGTGTGGCGGGGTGGCGACGGGAATGAATAAAGACAGCAAGTATGAATTATGTACATGTGTATATATGTAAATGTATATATATATATATATATATATATATATATATATATATATATATATATATATATATATACGTTGAAATGTATAGGTATGTATATGTGCATGTGTGGACGTGTATGTATATACATGTGTATGTGGGTGGGTTGGACCATTCTTTAGTCTGTTTCCTTGCGCTTCCTCGCTAACGCGGGAGACGGCGACAAAGTATGATAAATGATAATGAAATATAAATGTTTTTATGAAATAAGGAATCAAAAGGACAGAAGCAAGTTGGATAGCAAGGAAAAAACAAAGCGGTAATCTCTGATCCCGAAAGACTGTTAATAAATACTGTCTTCAATAACTAATAAGGAATTCGTTTCAGTTTAGTAACTGATATATCGAAAAACA
Source organism: Panulirus ornatus (assembly GCF_036320965.1). Classification (NCBI taxonomy): domain Eukaryota; kingdom Metazoa; phylum Arthropoda; class Malacostraca; order Decapoda; family Palinuridae; genus Panulirus; species Panulirus ornatus. Next base: position 3,904,442 of record NC_092263.1, on the reverse strand, counting down.
AAAAAAAAAAGCATCAGATTCGTCTTCATTAGAAGGCTTTCAATACCAATATCACCTCGACTCTGTGAGAGATGGAAGGGGTTTTGAGAGGGACTTGGAGAGTTGCGCGCCATATATTGTAGTTAGAGGATTGTGTGTCGGGTTCAAGAGGATGGGATCCTAATGTTGAAGGATTCATGGCGGGTTGGAAGGTTTCTGGCGGACGTATTGCCCTTAGTTTCATTGGTTTTCTTTCCTCTATAGAAGCCATGATGTAAGACGTAAGATAAAGCGGTGTCAAGCTGCAGGAACGACATTCATTGGCTTATTGAGTTTTATGATGATGATGAATAATGGTAATGACTAATATATATATATATATATTGCAATAGTTCACAGTGGTGCGCGTGATTTAGAATTTGCTGATAATTACGAGGAAAACAAAAAGGATGAGTTCCCAAGTGCACTTTCATGTAATGATCACATCGTCAGGGGAGATAAAAGAATGAGATAGAAGACGTAGAACAGTAGCTAAGACGCCGTTGGGAACGTATTACCATGAAGGAGTCCTGGTTTTACCCAGGTCCTTCCTAAAGGTTCCTCTGCAGCCAACATTTGCGCTACTTCAAGAAGCAGGGAAATGTGTACTCGTTTGGATTGACAAGTTCTTTGACGAGGCTGTCAGTACTCCCAATGATACAGCCTTGTAACCTTTGGGAGATGGAGTCCGGTAACACACACACACACACTATATATATATATATATATATATATATATATATATATATATATATATATATTTATATATATATATAATTTTTATACATATTCGCCTTTTCCCGCATTAGCGAGGTAGCGTTAAGAACAGAGAACTGAACCTTTGAGGGAATATCCTCACTTGGCCCCCTCCTCTGTTCCTTTTTCTGGAAAACTAAAAATGAGAGGGAAGGATTTCCAGCCCCCCGCTCCCTCCCCTTTTAGTCGCCTTCTACGACACGCAGGGAATACGTGGGAAGTATTCTTTCTCCCCTATCCCCAGGGATATTATATATATATATATATATATATATATATATATATATATATATATATATATATATATATATATATATATATATTGATGAATGGAGAAATGAGATGCAGACTGATGTGGGTGTGAGTGAAAGTTTATTATGAGAGGTTTGTGATATTGATTATTGATGGACCTGGTAGTGATAGGAGTGAGGAAGAGAGGCAAGTGTCTTAGGAGGGACTGAGTAAGTCAACCATTTTGATGCAAGTGATCGATTATTAGACGTTGATGATTTGAATGTATGAACGGTTTATGTGTCAGATGTTGGTATAATCGCGATAATTGAGGAGAGAGGTGTAAATAAAGATTCTGAGCGGCTTGTAGCGATGTGTGCCCAAAAAGGACTGAATGGTTATTGGAAATACCTGGCTTACAGAATAGTGCATACATAAGCGCACACTTTTGAGTAGGGTTAATGTAAGGGGGTATTGTTGAAATATGTCCAAACTGATAGGCGTGATGAGAGACTTTTGGACGAAAATGTGCCGAGAGGGGCAGCTGGTGGGATGTCTTATCTCATCCTGGTGAAGGCGGGGGTTAAAACCTGGGCGTGGTTTTAGGAAGAGAGGAAATGATATGAGTGAGAAGAGGGTAGCGAAAGCGAGTGAGCTTGGAGGAAAAAGGAACGAATGTTCAGAAATACCAAGAAAGACACACTTGTTCCTCAGTTTTCTTGTGACCTTACAAATGCCGACTGGCCGGAGCGCCATTTACCACTTCGCCATAGTTCAGTTAAAAAGCTACATGGATTTTTGACAGCATATATTGAACATTTCCTCGTCCTTTCTTAACCTTCTCTCTGCATTTGAGGCTGGAGGAACCCATCATCTCCCTCCTCCTTCATCATCATATATTTTACAGAATCGTACACCACAACCTCCTGGCTTATGGTGGTGTCGTTCACTTTCCAAATCTAGGTTACTGTATAGAAGTTGTGTGTCGAATTGCTTCATTATATCTTTTCAAATCTCTCTCTCTCTCGTGTGTGTGTGTGTGTTCTGGTATATCATTGTGATAATGTACCATTATTAAGGTTGGGTTCACGATGGGGTTACAGGTATCACGAATGACGAACATAAATTCGAGTTAGAGAACAGAAAGTGTATTTGACAAGGCATTAGGTAAGGTCGGGTAAACATCCATACCAGGCTCGGAAATTTAGTCCAGTAGGAAAACATAACTACTTCCTGGGCTGCTGCTGGTGGAGGTAAACATCATTAAAAGGCCAGGTTGTTTACACAGCCATACACAGCCCTGGTAACCTGACTGAACTATTGTTAGCGAAAGCGTTGATATCAGAATCATTTGTGTCAAAGAAAGACTTAACCTTTTGAAAAAAATATGAGACTCCAAAGTTTCATCAGAGCTAATGTGTACACCCAAAAATATATTTTGTTCCTACATCTCCACCTGATGACATGGGAAATCCTACCTGGATGTAGGTGTGGGAAAATGTACGTCGAAATATGAGATATAACAACATTTATCAAAATAGGTCACAGCTATAAATTACACACACACATATGGCGTCCTAGCTGCATCTCTTCCTTGTATATCAACTGACTGTTGTATTTTTTTCTTGTATCTTCCTTGATGTGATTATTACACGAAAGTGCACTTGGGAACTTATCGTGTTTCATTTCCCGCGTGGACTTTATAAAACTTACATAGGAACTTTCTGTTTATATGTGACTCAAAGTTCAATGTCACCATTACCTAAGTCATAAAGAATTTTGATTGCATTTTTTAACTAAATTTTTTCGTCATGACTGTACAATGCAGGGTTTTTCGTGACGCCTCACGGATACAGAACCTCGGTCTTGTAACCCTGGCTCCTGTAGTTTGTAGTTAGACCTTATCAGACGAATCAGATAACATAAGGCTTGGCACGCATTCGTTCACCTTGGGAATGGCGTCGTGGAACACCGCACACGGATGGTTCGTAAAACCTCAGAAAATCTGTTAGTGACAGACCTGCCAAGCAGGGAAAGCTCTCTCTCTGTCTCTGTCTGTCTGTCTGTCTGTCTCTCTCTGTCTCTCTCTCTCTCTCTCTCTCTCTCTCTCTCTCTCTCTCTCTCTCTCTCTCTCTCTCTCTCTCTCTCTCTCTCTCTCCCCCCCCCACCAGCTGCCCTACCCGAAGTGTTTTCTCCCCGCGCTGTGAGTCGAGAATGGAAAGACACTGGAAGGCCAGTGTTACACAGTTGCTCCCACCTGTGAGGTGAGTTTCCTCAATGAATAACATCTCGCTAAATGATAAGACAGTAGTGATAAATGTTGATAACTGATGACCTCGTATTGTAGTTGGGTCTCAGGAAATCTTGACCTTACGAACTGCCTTGATTAACGAGGAGAAACAGATCTGCATATTTATTAACAAGGAGAAACATTTGCATATTTATTAACAAGGAGAAAGATTAGCATATTTATTAACAAGAAGAAACAGCTTTGCATATTTTGGATGCTAGGGCACTTGTTGTGAGAAACAAGTCATAAGCGCGAAGGGCATGAGAAGATGAACGTCAGGTTAATTTTGCTAATTGCCCTGTTAGAGCTATGTTGGTGGTTTGGATGTAACGCAGTAAAGAAAATGGGATGTACCGTACAGCTGGTAGATTTGACTTGGGCTTCTGTACGTACGAAACTCGACAACTTGCGTGTATCAAAGTGTGTCAGAAAACACTTAAGATGATTGAATAAACAAAGGAACACAGTGGGCAATAGACCAATAGGTGGTGCTGACGCTACAGAAAACGCGAGGTGCGTTGGACATCAAATCTTCCTCGTTCTTGGAGCAGATATGAGACGTGTGTTTGAGATGGTTCACAGCAACACGTCATCTCTGTGGCTGTTCCACAGCTCAACGTTAACACCCATTGTCCTTCGTCAGATTTAACCAGGAGTCCTTCCATCACCTCCCATTCCCTTGCCTCAAGCTCGCGTCTCGCATACATAACCAAGAGAACAGATGAACTATCTATCTCTGTGTCCCCCTGACGCACCTGAACTATCTATCTCCCCCTGGCGCACCTGAACTATCTCTTGTGTCCCCCTGGCGCACCTGAACTATCTGTGTCCCCCTGGCGCACCTGAACTATCTCTGTCCCCCCCTGGCGCGCCTGAACTATCTCTGTGTCCCCCAGGCGCACCTGAACTATCTCTGTGTCCCCCTGGCGCACCTGAACTATCTCTGTGTCCCCCTGGCGCACCTGAACTATCTCTTGTGTCCCCCTGGGGCACCTGAGCTATCTCTGTGTCCCCCTGGCGCACCTGAACTATCTCTGTGTCCCTCTGGCGCACCTGAACTATCTCTGTGTCCCTCTGGCGCACCTGAACTATCTCTGTGTCCCCCTGGCGCACCTGAACTATCTCTGTGTCCCTCTCGGGCTTTATCATCAAACGCCTCACCAAATTGCTCGTGTCTTGGGTTAGTGACCTTTCCTACAGAGCCACTTCGAGAACACCTCATCTTTGTGACTGTTCTCGCGCTCAGTGACCTATGGAGTGTATCCACACTTCGAGAACACCTCACTTTTATGACTGTTCTCGCGTTCAGTAACCTATAAAGTGTATCCACACTTCGAGAACACCTCATCTTTGTGACTGTTCTCGCGTTCAGTAACCTATAAAGTGTATCCACACATCGAGAACACCTCACTTTTATGACTATTCTCGCGTCCAGTAACCAGTGTAGGGTACCCACACACACATCGAGAACACCTCACCTTTGTGCTTGTTCTTGAGTTCGGTGACCTCCTGGACGGGTAGGTCCTCACGGCTGTTGCCCCCGTCCTGGGAAGAGCCCTTGCTGGTCACGCCGGGCAGGTGGTGTAGCGACGGCGCCTGTAGGAGGAAGACGTGGCTCATGTAGGAGGGTGACGTGTTGTCTACGAAGGGAGGCCGAGACGAGGGTAGGCAGAGAGATAGACTGATGTCGTCATGTTCTACTACTATTACTACTACAACTACTATTAATACTACTGCTACAACTATTAATAGTGACGCTGATAGTTATACTAATGATAATCAGAGGTTTGGTAGATCAACTGTTGGCGTAGATTGAGCTTAAACAGAGAAAATACACCCTGTAAAACCAGCTGGGTTCCGACAACGGAATACACAGGCAAACTGCCTTTACATAAACATAGAGTAGACACACACACATACAGTGGTGTAGTGGTGAGCGTTTCTGACCATGAGTCAGCACGGGCCAGCCGAGGGTTCGGACGCGCCTGGGTTCGAACCCTGGGTGCATGACGGTCGGCCGACACCCAACCCAGGTATTTATCCTCCTCTGATCGATAAGCACGACGGAAACAAGCTGTTCCATGCGTGTTCCAACAGTGTGTTTGATCATGTTATCCCGCACAATGACACCAGATTACTATAAGTTAGGTTACGTGTGACCTGGTATGACCTGGTGTAGGTTAGGTTACGTGTGACCAGGTGTGACCTGGTGTAGGTTAGGTTACGTGTGACCAGGTGTGACCTAGGTTAGGTTACATGTGACCTGGTGTAGGTTAGGTTAGGTTACGTGTGACCTGGTGTAGGTTAGGCTAGGTTACGTGTGACCTGGTGTAGGTTAGGTTACGTGTGTCCAGGTGTGACCTGGTGTAGGTTTGTCAGACCACGTCTGGGGAGTTTTCTTGATCTATTGATGTTCGAGGCATCGTATAACAGGCTGAGATGAACATTTCCCTCGCCAAGAACTTGGTGATAACATAGTGGTAACTGTCAGAGTCGAGTGGACGTGCCAAGATCATATGAATATCGTCTCTCTTTTAATTCGTTTTGCGGAGGATATTCTCGTTAGACATGACTGGATTTGCTTCATTCACGCTCGAAGATGTGTTCAAGATCCGCTGGTTTGCTTCATTCACGCTCGAAGATGTGTTCAAGATCCGCTGGTTTGCTTCATTCACGCTCGAAGATGTGTTCAAGATCCGCTAGTTTGCTTCATTCACGCTCGAAGATGTTCAAGATCCGCTGGTTTGCTTCATTCACGCTCGAAGATGTTCAAGATCCGCTGGTTTGCTTCATTCACGCTCGAAGATGTGTTCAAGATCCGCTGGTTAGTTTTAATTCTAATAGAATCGTTTTTCCCCCTCAACGTCCATATCTCCAGTGAGGATATGAGTTTCCTCCTCTCGAAACATACAATGGTCATTGGATGAGGCATAGGTTGGAGGGAGAATGACTTTTTGAGTCATCATCTTGTGAGTATTGTTCGAGTTGTCCTTTTGTGAGCATTGACGCATCTGCCTAAGTCTTTGCTTCGTGCATTGTTCCTCCCAAGCCTTGTTTTCGCCTGTCGAGGATGAGGTAGACTTCCTCCTCGACCCATTGTTCACAACGAGGGTGGTGGAGGTGGTGTGGTGGGGGATTGGGGTCTGCTTAAGACAGCTTGTGAAGGGTGGGTGAGGGGTGGAGGATGTGTTCTCCCGGATATGGACTCTTTCTGAGGCTCATACTGAGATAGAGAGAGAGAGAGAGAGAGAGAGAGAGAGAGAGAGAGAGAGAGAGATGTTGATGCTCTGGATTTCCCCCAAGAGTTTAATCATTCAGTTCTTGATGGCATTCTCCGTCGTGGTGTTGTCAGACTAAAGCATGTATAAACACTTTAACATTGACTTTTATTGATAAATGATTTACGTACAAGTTTGGTACGGCTGTGTGCGTGTGTGTGTGTGTGTGTGTGTGTGTGTGTGTGTCTGTGTGGGGGGGGGAGGTAATCCTTTAGCTCATGTTGTCAATCTATACAAGGAATATTTTGAAACGAGATGAAGTACGTAATGAAATAACCAGACAGTGTTTTATGTTGATCCGTTCTAATGTGTTTTTGGTCGATTCTATTCACGGATTCGTTTATTCTCTGCAAGACTGAACAGCTTATCCTTGTGTATCGTGTACCACCTTTGGCCATGACGATCTTTACCCTTACAGACAATGACCGTGGCTTCCTCAACTTTTTTCAGTGCACCCGGGACCTTTGACACTCCCCCTCGCAACCCTCACGGCGCCATCCGCTCTCCCGCCTTGCACTCACTCTACGTTCACCCCCTTTAAGCTCACGTCGAACCTCTCCTGTCTCTCTCTCTCTCTCTTTTCCCTCCTCCACCCTGTCAACACCTTATTTATTCATGGTATAACTTTCTCCTCTCGCACACACACACGCACACACCTTTCTAGAATTTGCATACCAGCTTTGGGAATCTCTCTCTCTCTCTCTCTCTCTCTCTCTCTCTCTCTCTCTCTCTCTCGTGTGACGCCAGAGCAAGACGTCAACTAACGCATCTCCTATCTCCTATTCCCGCTTCTTCGCCTCCGTCAGCGTACTGTAGACCCATCCGTTCCGTCAAGATCCTCGCATTGACCTTCTCCACCAACCCGTCGATTGAGAGATTAAACCGCCACGGTGACATCCTACGCCTTTGAAGCAGATCTCTCTTCACCTGGAACCACTCACCCTCCTCCTGTCTTACTCGCACACACATCTTTTACTCTACCGACAAAAAATCTTCTTTAACAAAATAACTTTCCTTCAAAACCTTATACTGTGTAGGATTTCTGGTTCCAAGAGTCCATTCTTTCCTTACTGCAGATTGAAACGCAATCTTGAAGAGGCAGGAACCTCGTGAAATGGTTACCAACATTGAGTTATCAAAGTTTTATATATATATATATATATATATATATATATATATATATATATATATATATATATATATATATATATTTGAGCACTCACTCTTATCCCCTTTGCCTTTGTACAATGGCACTATGCACGCATTCCGCCAATCCTCAGGCACCTCACCATGAGTCATACATACATTAAATAACCTTACCAACCAGTCAACAATACAGTCACCCCCTTTCTTAATAAATTCCACTGCAATACCATCCAAACCTGCTGCCTTGCCGGCTTTCATCTTCCGCAAAGCTTTTACTACCTCTTCTCTGTTTACCAAATCATTTTCCCTAACCCTCTCACTTTGCACACCACCTCGACCAAAACACCCTATATCTGCCACTCTGTCATCAGACACATTCAACAAACCTTCAAAATACTCATTCCATCTCCTTCTCACATCACCGCTACTTGTTATCACCTCCCCATTTACGCCCTTCACTGAAGTTCCCATTTGCTCCCTTGTCTTACGCACCCTATTTACCTCCTTCCAGAACATCTTTTTATTCTCCCTAAAATTTACTGATAGTCTCTCACCCCAACTCTGTAGGTATGTATATTTGCGTGTGTGGACGTGTGTATGTACATGTGTATGGGGGGGGGGGGGGGTTGGGCCATTTCTTTCGTCTGTTTCCTTGCGCTACCTCGCAAACGCGGGAGACAGCGACAAAGTATAAAAAAAAAAAAAAAAAAAAAAAAAAATATATATATATATATATATATATATATATATATATTTTTTTTTTTTTTTTTTATACTTTGTCGCTGTCTCCCGCGTTTGCGAGGTAGCGCAAGGAAACAGACGAAAGAAATGGCCCAACCCCCCCCCCCCATACACATGTACATACACACGTCCACACACGCAAATATACATACCTACACAGCTTTCCATGGTTTACCCCAGACGCTTCACATGCCTTGATTCAATCCACTGACAGCACGTCAACCCCTGTATACCACATCGCTCCAATTCACTCTATTCCTTGCCCTCCTTTCACCCTCCTGCATGTTCAGGCCCCGATTACACAAAATCTTTTTCACTCCATCTTTCCACCTCCAATTTGGTCTCCCTCTTCTCCTCGTTCCCTCCACCTCCGACACATATATCCTCTTGGTCAATCTTTCCTCACTCATTCTCTCCATGTGCCCAAACCATTTCAAAACACCCTCTTCTGCTCTCTCAACCACGCTCTTTTTATTTCCACACATCTCTCTTACCCTTACGTTACTTACTCGATCAAACCACCTCACACCACACATTTTCCTCAAACATCTCATTTCCAGCACGTCCATCCTCCTGCGCACAACTCTATCCATAGCCCACGCCTCGCAACCATACAACATTGTTGGAACCACTATTCCTTCAAACATACCCATTTTTGCTTTCCGAGATAATGTTCTCGACTTTCACACATTTTTCAAGGCTCCCAGAATTTTCGCCCCCTCCCCCACCCTATGATCCACTTCCGCTTCCATGGTTCCATCTGCTGACAGATCCACTCCCAGATATCTAAAACACTTCACTTCCTCCAGTTTTTCTCCATTCAAACTCACCTCCCAATTGACTTGACCCTCAACCCTACTGTACCTAATAACCTTGCTCTTATTCACATTTACTCTTAACTTCCTTCTTCCACACACTTTACCAAACTCAGTCACCAGCTTCTGCAGTTTCTCACATGAATCAGCCACCAGCGCTGTATCATCAGCGAACAACAACTGACTCACTTCCCAAGCTCTCTCATCCCCAACAGACTTCATACTTGCCCCTCTTTCCAGGACTCTTGCATTTACCTCCCTAACAACCCCATCCATAAACAAATTAAACAACCATGGAGACATCACACACCCCTGCCGCAAACCTACATTCACTGAGAACCAATCACTTTCCTCTCTTCCTACACGTACACATGCCTTACATCCTCGATAAAAACTTTTCACTGCTTCTAACAACTTGCCTCCCACACCATGTATTCTTAATACCTTCCACAGAGCATCTCTATCAACTCTATCATATGCCTTCTCCAGATCCATAAATGCTACATACAAATCCATTTGCTTTTCTAAGTATTTCTCACATACATTCTTCAAAGCAAACACCTGATCCACACATCCTCTACCACTTCTGAAACCGCACTGCTCTTCCCCAATCTGATGCTCTGTACATGCCTTCACCCTCTCAATCAATACCCTCCCATATAATTTACCAGGAATACTCAACAAACTTATACCTCTGTAATTTGAGCACTCACTCTTATCCCCTTTGCCTTTGTACAATGGCACTATGCACGCATTCCGCCAATCCTCAGGCACCTCACCATGAGTCATACATACATTAAATAACCTTACCAACCAGTCAACAATACAGTCACCCCCTTTTTTAATAAATATATATATATTTATTTATTTATTCCTATGAGTCCACGGGGAAAATGAAACTCGATAAGTACCCAAGTGCACTTTCGTGTAATAATCACATCATCAGGGGAGACACGAGAGAGTAATATAAGTCAGTTGATAAACAACGAAGAGACGTAGCTAGGACGGTATTTGGTAAACATGCAATTGTCCAAGACAAATTGCGTCTATGCTACGTCTCTTCGTTGTATATCAACTGACTTTTACTTCTCACTTGTCTCCCCTGATGATGTGATTATAACACGAAAGTGCACTTGGGAACTTATCGTGTTTCATTTTCCCCGCGGACTAATATATATATGTATATAAAGATGGTACTGGGGCACGAGACTTTCTATACTCTGTACTAAGCGTGATATTTTCCTCCAGGATGAGTAGCAGCGACCTCCATAAACACCCTCCAATAAACGCACTTTACCACTGATATACAGAAGCATGTGTGGGCCCAGCCCAGCCGAACCCTGCCATTCTCATGGTAAAGAGGATTAAATCCCCTCCCACACCTGCCACACCACACCACCGCTTCCAACAGCCACCCCATCACCACCACCCACAATATCTCCCCCTTACCAATAGGACACCACCCTTCTTAGAACAATTATAGCACAAACCTTTTGTTTACATGTATTTACCATCTTCTCCCTCTGCCTATACGTAAGAAAATTGCTCCATCTCGTTACTTAATTGGCGACTCTGTGTGTAAACATCATCTTCCTAGAATGACAATGTCAACCTTGTACGTAAGTCTCTCAACTTTATAGGAACTTACAGTTGTTATAACACCCCCCTCACACCCCCCCAACTATCCTTATAGGCGTTCATATACGTCACTGGCAGTATATATCAAATATTCTTCCTAGACCCGTGTACACCAGTGGCACGATATAGTGGTTGGCGTTGCTGACTATAAATCGCGTAACGGGTCCGACAAGGTTCGAATCCTGCTGGATGGGGCAGAAGGCGCACAGCCAGCACCAGGTGTTCATCTTTTTCTTGGGGATAGTCGATACATAAGCGCTGGATATATGTGTATATATATATATATATATATATATATATATATATATATATATATATATATATATATATATATATATTCCTAAGAGTCCACTCGGAAATGAAACACGATAAATTCCCAAGTGCACTTTCTTGTAATAATCACGTCATCAGGGAAGACACGAGAGAGAAAGAAAGACGTAGCTAGAACGCCATTCGGTAAACAAATGACTACCCGAAATGGTGTCCTAGCTACTTCTCTTCGTTGTACATCAACTGACTGTTTTATTTCTCTCTTGTCTCTCCCTTGATGATGTGATTATTACACGAAAGTGCACTTGAACTTAATGTGTTTCATTTCCCCGTGGACTCAGAAATATGTGATCACCACTTAACTGAGTATTTCCAATATATATATATATATATTTATATATATATATATATATATATATATATATATTTTTTTTTTTTTTTTTTTCATACCATTCGCCATTTCCCGCGATAGCGAGGTAGCGTTAAGAACAGAGGACTGGGCCTTTGAGGGAACATCCTCACCTGGCCCTCTTCTCTCTTCCTTCTTTTGGAAAATTAAAAAAAAAAAAAACGAGAGGGGAGGATTTCCAGCCTCCCGCTCCCTTCACTTTTAGTCGCCTTCTACGACACGCATATATATATATATATATATATATATATATATATATATATATATATGATATGGAATTTATTAAAAAAGGGGGTGACTGTATTGTTGACTGGTTGGTAAGGTTACTTAATGTATGTATGACTCATGGTGAGGTGCCTGAGGATTGGCGGAATGCGTGCATAGTGCCATTGTACAAAGGCAAAGGGGATAAGAGTGAGTGCTCAAATTACAGAGGTACAAGTTTGTTGAGTATTCCTGGTAAATTACATGGGAGGGTATTGATTGAGAGGGTGAAGGCATGTGCAGAGCATCAGATTGGGGAAGAGCAGTGTGGTTTCAGAAGTGGTAGAGGATGTGTGGATCAGGTGTTTGCTTTGAAGAATGTATGTAAGAAATACTTAGAAAAGCAAATGGATTTGTATGTAGCATTTATGGATCTGGAGAAGGCATAGGATAGAGTTGATAGAGATGCTCTGTGGAAGGTATTAAGAATATATGATGTAGGAGGCAAGTTGTTAGAAGCAGTGAAAAGTTTTTATCGAGGATGTAAGGCATGTGTACGTGTAGGAAGAGAGGAAAGTGACTGGTTCTCAGTAAATGTAGGTTAGCGGCAGGGGTGTATGATGTCTCCATGGTTGTTTAATTTGTTTATGGATGGGGTTGTTAGGGAGGTGAATGCAAGAGTTTTGGAAAGAGGGGCAAGTATGAAGTCTGTTGTGGATGAGAGAGCTTGGGAAGCGAGTCAGTTGTTGTTCGCTGATGATACAGCGCTGGTGGCTGATTCATGTGAGAAACTGCAGAAGCTGGTGACTGAGTTTGGTAAAGTGTGTGAAAGAAGAAAGCCAAGAGTAAATGTGAATAAGAGAAAGGTTATTAGGTATAGTAGGGTTGAGTGTCAAGTCAATTGGGAGGTAAGTTTGAATGGAGAAAAACTGGAGGAAGTAAAGTGTTTTAGATATCTGGGAGTGGATCTGGCAGCAGATGGAACCATGGAAGCGGAAGTGAATCATAGGGTGGGGGAGGGGGGCGAAAATCCTGGGAGCCTTGAAGAATGTGTGGAAGTCGAGAACATTATCTCGGAGAGCAAAAATGGGTATGTTTGAAGGAATATTGGTTCCAACAATGTTGTATGGTTGCGAGGCGTGGGCTATGGATAGAGTTGTGCGCAGGAGGGTGGATGTGCTGGAAACGAGATGTTTGAGGACAATGTGTGGTGTGAGGTGGTTTGCTCGAGTAAGTAATGTAAGGGTAAGAGATATGTGTGGAAATAAAAAGAGCGTGGTTGAGAGAGCAGAAGAGGGTGTTTTGAAATGGTTTGGGCACATGGAGAGAATGAGAGGAAAGATTGACCAAGAGGATATATGTGTCGGAGGTGGAGGGAACGAGAAGAAGTGGGAGACCAAATTGGAGGTGGAAAGATGGAGTGAAAAAGATTGTGTGATCGGGGCCTGAACATGCAGGAGGGTGAAAGGAGGGCAAGGAATAGAGTGAATTGGATCGATGTGGTATACCGTGGTTGACGTGCTGTCAGTGGATTGAATCAGGTCATGTGAAGCGTCTGGGGTAAACCATGGAAAGTTGTGTGGGGCCTGGATGTGGAAAGGGAGCTGTGGTTTCGGGCATTATTGCGTGGCAGCTAGAGAACGAGTGTGAACGAATGGGGCCTTTGTTGTCTTTTCCTAGCGCTACCTCGAACACATGAGGGGGGAGGGGGATGTTATTCCATGTGTGGCGAGGTGGCGATGGGAGTGAATAGGGGCAGACAGCGTGAATTGTGTGCAGGGGTAGATATGTATGTCTGTGTATGTATATATATGTGTACATTGAGATGTATAGGTATGTATATTTGCGTGTGTGGACGTGTGTGTGTATGTATACATCGTGTATGGGGGTGGGTTGGGACATTTCTTTCCTCTGTTTCCTTGCGCTACCTCGCAAACGCGGGAGACAGCGACAAAGCAAAATAAATATATAAATGATATATATATATATATTTATATATATGTTATCCCTGGGGATAGGGGGGAGAGAATACTTCCCACGCATTCCTCACGTCTCATAGAAGGCGACTAAAGGGGACGGGAGTGGGGGGCTGGAAACCCTCCCCTCCTTGTATTTTAACTTTCTAGTCACGCAGGGAGGGCTCATCCTCCTCGAAGGCTCAGATTGGGGTGTCTAAATGTGTGTGGAAGTAACCAAGATGAGAAAAAAGGAGAGATAGGTAGTATGTTTGAGGAAAGAAACCCTGGATGCTTTAGCTCTGAGTGAAACGAAGCTCAAGGGTAAAGGGGAAGAGTGGTTTGGGAATGTCTTGAGTAAAGTCAAGGGTTAGAGAGGACAAGAGCAACAGGAGGAGTAGCACTACTCCTGAAACAGGAGTGGTGGGAGTATGTGATAGAGCGTAAGAAAGTAAACTCTGGATTGATATGGGTAAAACAAAGTTGATAGAGATGGGTGATTATTGGTGCATATGCACCTGGGCATGAGAAGAAAGATCATGAGAGGCAAGTGTTTTGGGAGCAGCTGAGTGAGTGTGTTAGTAGTTTTGATGCACAAGACCGGGTTATAGTGATGGGTGATTTGAATACAAAGGTGAGTAATGTGGCAGTTGAGGGAATAATTGGTGTACATGGGGTGTTCAGTGTTGTAAATGGAAATGAAGAGCTTGTAGATTTGTGCTGAAAAAGGACTGATGATTGGGAATACCTGGTTTAAAAGGAGAGATATACATAAGTATACGTATGTAAGTAGGAGAGATGGCCAGGGAGCGTTATTGGATTGTGTTAATTGATAGGCGCGCGAAAGAGAGACTTTTGGATGTTAGTGTGCTGAGAGGTGCAACTGGAGGGATGTCTGATCATTATCTTGTGGAGGCGAAGGTGAAGATTTGTAGAGGTTTTCAGAAAAGAGAGAATGTTGGGGTGAAGAGAGTGGTGAGAGTAAGTGAGCTTGGGAAGGAGACTTGTGTGAAGAAGTACCAGGAGAGACTGAGTACAGCATGGAAAAAGGTGAGAACAAAGGACATAAGGGGAGTGGGGGAGGAATGGGATGTATTTAGGGAAGCAGTGATGGCTTGCGCAAAAGATGCTTGTGGCATGAGAAGCGTGGAAGGTGGGCAGATTAGAAAGGGTAGTGAGTGGTGGGATGAAGAATTAAAATTATTAGTGTAAGAGAAGAGAGAGGCATTTGGACGATTTTTGCAGGGAAATAATGCAAATGAGTAGGAGATGTATAAAAGAAAGAGGCAGGAGGTCAAGAGAAAGGTGCAAGACGTGAAAAGGAGGGCAAATGAGAGTTGGGGTGAGAGAGTATCATTAAATTTTAGGGAGAATGAAAAGATGTTTTGGAAGGAGGTAAATAAAGTGCGTAAGACGAGGGAACAAATGGTAACTTCAGTGAAGGGGGCAAATGGGATAGGTGATAAGTAGTGGTGATGTGAGGAGGAGATGGAGTGAGTATTTTGAAGGTTTGTTGAATGTGTTTGATGATAGTGGCAGATATAGGGTGTTTTGGTCGAGGTGGTGTGCAAAGTAAGAGAGTTAGGGAAAATGATTTGGTAAACAGAGAAGAGGTAGTAAAAGCTTTGCGGAAGATGAAAGCCGGCAAGGCAGCAGGTTTGGATGGTATTGCAGTGGAATTTATTAAAAAAAGGGGGTGACTGTATTGTTGACTGGTTGGTAAGGTTATATAATGAATGTATGACTCATGATGAGGTGCGTGAGGATTGGCGGAATGCTTGCATAGTGCCATTGCACAAAGGCAAAGGGGACAAAGGTGAGTGCTCAAATTACAAAGGTATAAGTTTGTTGAGTATTCCTGGGAAATCATATGGGAGGGTATTGAATGAGAGGGCGAAGGCATGTACAGAGCATCGGATTGGGGAAAAGCAGTGTGGTTTCAGAAGTGGTAGAGGATGTGTGGATCAGGTGTTTGCGTTGAAGAATGTATGTGAGAAATACTTAGAAAAGCAAATGGATTTGTATGTAGCATTTATGGATCTGGAGAAGGCATATGATAGAGTTCATAGAGATGCTTTGTGGAAGGTATTAAGAAGTTATGGTGTTGGAGGCAAGTTGTTAGAAGTAGTGAAAAGTTTTTTTTATCGAGGATGTAAGGCATGTGTACGTGTAGGAAGAGAGGAAAGTGATTGGTTCTCAGTGAATGTAGGTTTGCGGCAGGGGTGTGTGATGTCTCCATGGTTGTTTAATTTGTTTATGGATGGAGTTGTTAGGGAGGTGAATGCAAGAGTTTTGGAAAGAGGGGCAAGTATGCAGTCTGTTGTGGATGAGGAAGCCTGGGAAGACAGTCAGTTTTTGTTCGCTGATGATATAGCGCTGGTGACTGATTCATGTGAGAAACCGCAGAAGCTGGTGACTGAGTTTGGTAAAGTGTGTGAAAGAAGAAAGCTGAGAGTAAATTTGCATAAGAGCAAGGTTATTAGGTACAGTAGGGTTGAGGGTCAAGTCAATTGAGGGGTAAGTTTGAATGGAGAAAAACTGGAGGAAGTGAAGTGTTTTAGATACCTGGGAGTGGATTTGGCAGCGGATGGAACCATGGAAGCGGAAGTGAATTATAGGGTGGGGGAGGGGGCGGAAGTTCTGGGAGCGTTGAAGAATGTGTGGAAGTCGAGGACATTATCTCGGAAAGCAAAAATGGGTATGTTTGAAGGAATAGTGGTTCCAACAATTTTGTATGGTTGCGAGTCGTGGGCTATGGATAGAGTTGTGCGGAGGAGGGTCGATGTGCTGGAAATGAGATGTTTGAGGATATGTGGTGTGAGGTGGTTTGATCGAGTAAGGAATGTAAGGGTAATGTTTGAGGACTACCTCGCAAACATGAGGGGGGAGGGGGTTGTAGTTACATGTGTGGCGGGGTGGCGGTGGGAATGAATAAAGGCAGACAGTATGAATTATGTACATGTGTATATATGTATAAGTCTGTGTGTGTATATATATGTATACGTTGAGATGTATAGGTATGTATATTTGCGTGTGTGGACGTGTATATGTATACATGTGTATGTGGGTGGTTTGGGCCATTCTTTCGTCTGTTTCCTTGTGCTACCTCGCTAACGCTGGAGACAGCGACAAAGCAAAATGATAATGAAATGATATATAGTGTATATTATACTTAATTACAGTCTCCCGTGTTAGCGAGGTAGCGCAGATAAATCGCTAATGAACAAGTGATACGTGAGTATAGTGGTAGCCACAAAGAAAATGAGAGATTTAATCTGGCTCGCCAGGTGGTAATGAACCCGACTCCTAAAGGAAGAAATGTGAAGCTCGAAGGACGAGAGGATAGTCCTTCAATAGCTCAGTTGTTCTGGGGGAAGAGAGAGAGAGAGAGAGAGAAAAAAAAAAGGAAACTAGGTATTATGAAAGCTCATCCTCGATTAGTCGGCCTCCACACACAAAGTGTGGGAAGCAACGGGGAAAAATCGTCTTTTTACCTCGCGAGGGAGGAGGGCTGGAAGGTATTGCTGAGGGATACAGGTTGTAAGGTCATGTGTGTCCCTCTCTCTCTCTGCTTTCATATTACTTTTCTTTGTATCATGTCAGTGTCGGGTTCTCGATGCCTTCCTAAATACAGTTGCTTGAGCGGAGGGTCCACTGGAACTCGGTCGAGTGAGAGGTTATGGACGAGAGAGAGACGTTAGGTTAAGGTGACCTGACCCGTTGTGGTGGGCTGCAGTGGGAATGTTAGGTTGGGTCTGGCTGCGTCTGAGGTTAGGTCACAGTGGGTTGAGAACTGTGATGAGTTTGTATAGAATACAGGAAAGTTGTTTATAACTTATAACACTTATGTTGTAGATTGGAAAGAGTTACAAACATGATTCCGTTGTACTTAAAAAGATCATGGGGAAACTTGGTTGAGTTTCCAGTTGTGTGTCTGGAACTCTGGAAGTGTTCCAGTATTGACTTTTCTGTTCCTTGAAGTGTTCCAATATTGACTTATCTGTTCCTGGAAGTGTTCCAATATTGACTTATCTGTTCCTGGAAGTGTTCCAATATTGACTTATCTGTTCCTGGAAGTGTTCCAATATTGACTTATCTGTTCCTGGAAGTGTTCCAATATTGACTTATCTGTTCCTGGAAGTGTTCCAATATTGACTTATCTGTTCCTGGAAGTGTTCCAATATTGACTTATCTGTTCCTGGAAGTGTTCCAATATTGACTTATCTGTTCCTGGAAGTGTTCCAATATTGACTTTTCTGTTCCTGGAAGTGTTCCAATATTTACTTTTCTGTTCCTGGAAGTGTTCCAATATTGGCTCTTCTGTTCCTGGAAGTGTTCTAATATTGGCTCTTCTGTTCCTGGAAGTGTTCCAGTATTGACTTTTCTGTTCCTGGAAGTGTTCCAGTATTGACTTTTCTGTTCCTAGGGCTGCTTCCTGGAAGCCCGATGTACATTATGGAAAAGTTACGTGGCTGATCTACAGTTTCTTTTTTATATATCGTCGGTACAAAAGTTGTTGAAAGCTTTTCCAAACGTGAACGAGGAGGATGTGCTGGTATATATACTGGACTCTGATGAAAACTGGAAGGGATGACTTGTATAAATAGACGAAGAGCAATTCGTAATGTTATGCATCACTTGGTATCGTTCAAGATGCGCTTTATATATACGAACGAAGTTTATTGCTATTCATGAAACGATCCGAATTCATTGCATTTTCCTCTGTGCATCTGGTGTAGCTTTCATTTGTCTTTGTTACACACACACACACACACACACACAAATACACACTCATTCCTATGAGTTCACGGGGAAAACGAAACACAGTAAGTTCCCAAGTGCACTTTCATGTAATAATCACATCATCAGGGGAAATACAAGAAAGATGATGTAATGTGATTATTAAACGAAAATGCCCTTGGGATCGTGTTTCGTTTTCCCCGTGGATTCGTAGGAATATATTTGATCATGCGCAAAATCGTGATCTTTTCCAATATATATATATATATATATATATATATATATATATATATATATATATATATATATATATATATATATATTTATATAAACTATATCTCCAAGATATGCCCTGAAATCGAACACGAGATCACTTAAACGATGACCACTATTCCCGGGCCTCGATTCATTTAATATCTATGTCTTGTGTAATGCACCGAAACCACAGCTCCCTTTCCATATCCAGGCCCCACAAAGCTTTCCATGGTTTACACCAGACGCTTCACATGCCCTGGTTAATCCATTGACAGAATGTTGACCCCGGTATACCATATCGTTCCACTTCACTCTATTCCGCGCACGCCTCTCACCCTCTTGTATTTTCAGGCCGCTTATTGTTCTCAAATATTTTATTTCCAACACGAGCACCTTACACGGCACGGACTCGCAACCATAGTATATTGATGAAACTACTATTCCTTCAAACATACCCATTTTGCCCTCTCACAAAACGTCTTCTCTTTCCTCACATTCTTTAGTATTGCCAGAACCTTCGCCCCCTCCCCACCCTATAATACACTTTTGGTTCCATGTTTCCATACGCGGCCATTTCGACTTCCAGATATGTAAAACACATCACTTCCTCCAGTTTTTCTCCATTCAAACTCGTGCCCCAACTAAATTGTTTCCACAACCCTGCCAAACAGCTAACCTTCCTTTTATTCAGATTGACTTTCAACTCCTTCCCTCACACACTCTTCCGAACTCGGCCACCAACTTCCACAGTTTCTCACTCGAATCAGCCACTAGCGCTGTATCAACACAACAATCGACTCTCTTCCCAGGTCCTCTCATCCCCACAGACAGCATATTCGCCCCTCGCTCCAAGACATTTGTTTTTACCTACCTCATCCATCAACAAACAGAACACCCATGGTGTCACACAACCTTATAGCAGGCTAACCGTCAATTAGAACCATTCGCTTTCCTCTCTTCCTACTCGTACACATGCCTCACACCTTGAGAAAAACTTTTCACTGCTTCTGGCAGCGTACTTCCTATACCATATATTCTTAAGACCTTTCACAAGGCATCTCTACCTTATTATATGCCATCTCCAGATCCATAGATGCCACATACAAATCCGTCTGTTTTTTAAGTATTTCTCACGTACATTTTTTATAACAAACACCTGATCCACACATCCTCTACACTTTTGAAATCGCACTGCTCCTCCCCAATCTGATGTTCTGTACATGCCTTTACCCTCTGTCAATACCCTCCCATATGATTTCCCAGGAAGACTCAACTAACTTATCCCTATGTAGTTAGAACACTCACCTTTATCCCCTTTGTCTTTATACAGTGGAACAATGCATGCATTCCGCCAATCCTTAGGCTTTTCACCATGGTCCATGTATACAGTGAATATCCTCACCAACCAAATCAACAACAGTCACTCCCTATCTTAATATATTCATCTGCGGTACCAGCCACTCCCTCCGCCTTGCCGAATTTCATCTTCTACAAGGCTTTCACCACCACCTCTCTTCGCCAAACCACTTTCCATGACTTTTTCATTTTGCATACCAATCGGACCAAAACACCCTACATCTGGCACTTTTATCATGAAACACATTCAACAATCCTTCAAAACACTCACTCCATCTACCCACTCCATCACTACCTGTTATCACTTCCCCCTTTGTCTCCTGCACAGATATCCCCATTTTTTTTTTCTTGTTTTTCGCACACCATTTACCTCCTTCCAAAACATCGTTAAAGTTTAATGATGCTCTCTCACCCCATCTCTCATCTGCCCTTTTTTTTTTTTTTAACTCATATATATATATATATATATATATATATATATATATATATATATATATATATATATATATATATATTATATATATATATATGAAACGCCGTAAGTTCTCAAGTGCACTTTCGTGTAACGATCACATCATCAGGGGAGATACAAGGATGCGATAAAAGACGTAGAACAGTCAGTTGATATACAAGGAGGAGACGCAGCTAAGATGCCATTGGTAAACAAGTGTTATGCATATTATGCCTGTTTGTGTTGGAGCGCCAGATGTAAACACCTGGCTGGTGGAAGGAAAGGGTGGCTGATGGTTTTGATGCGTTGTGGAGATGGTGTAGTGTTGGTCTGGCTCACGTCGACGTTACTTTCCTCAACGGAGAGACCTGATGGTTCCTGGAAGATGTTCTGCCATTTCCAGGAAAGGAGAGAGAGAGAGAGAGAGAGAGAGAGAGAGAGAGAGAGAGAGAGAGAGAGAGAGAGAGGTCACTTGATGCTGGAGGTCTCTCTCTCTCTGTCGTCATGGAGACCCGTCTGGCTACACACATGGCCGCTGCTGCTCCAGCCTTGCTGGCCGCCGACACACACACACACATACCAGGGCAGATGACGTATGGGGTCGACCCCTGCTGATCAGCCAATCCCACACCCATAACAGCAGCTGACTATTCACCCTGTAGATCATCTCCCTCGCCCTGTAAACCACCTCCCTCACCCTGTAAACCACCTCCCTCCCGGTAAACCTCATCCCTCACCCTGTAAACCACCTCCCTCACCCTAAACCACCTCCCTTACGCTGTAAACCACCACCTTCACCCTGTAAACTTCCTCCCTCACCCTGTAAACCTGATCTTAACATCAAAGTTCTACCGCTTGTCTTGATGACAAAGACGATCAAAAGAACATATGGTCATCACATTACGAGACACCAACCCTGGTAACGCTGGCTCACTGACTGACTGAGACGGACGGACAGACTGACTGACTGAGACGGATGGACAGACAGACTGACTGACTGAGACGGACGGACAGACAGACTGACTGACTGAGACAGACTGACTGACTGACTGAGACAGACTGACTGACTGGCTGAGACAGACAGACTGACTGACTCGGACAGACAGACTGACTGACCGATTGAGACAGACGGACAGACAGACTGACTCGGACAGACAGACAAACAGACAGACAGACTGACTGACTGAGACAGACTGATTGACTGAGACAGACAGACTGACTGACAGACTGTGTGAGACAGACTGACTGACTGACTGAGACAGACAGACAGACTGACTGTGTGAGACAGACAGACTGACTGACAGACTGTGTAAGACTGACTGACTGACTGACTGAGACAGACAGATTGACTGACTGAGAGAGACAGACAGACAGAGTGAGACAGACAGACTGACTCACTGACCGTGAACTGAGGTAGATGAAATGAGGTAGACTTATGGTCTACCGGGGTAGATTAAAAAAAGGTCTGGCGAAGGCAACTAAGTCATTAAATGAAGTAGATTAGTCGTCAGCTGACGTGAAGCGTGCAGTGAAGTGGGACATTCGTGAAGTGTAGTGAGTTTTGACTTTAATTCACTTGAGCACGACGGTACGACCCCTTGAACACGACAGTACGACCCCCAGGGCACGACGGTACAACCTTGAGCATTACGTTACGACCCCCTAAGCACGACGGTACGACCCCCTTGAGCAAGAGGGTACGACCCTTGAGAACGAAGGTAGGATATCTTGGCGTATAAAGTCCAAGTCATTATACTTGCGTATCATATGAACATGCTTGAAGTGTTCAGCTCGGGGCGTATAATTCGATCTTTCCACGGCTTGTATTAAATATGGCAAAGGAAGTTTAGAATACGATAGACATGTAAAGTTACTGTTAACTTTATATACTTTTTGTATCAATATTACTGTCATCATTTAGTGAATTACAGGCATACTGTATACTTTTGTACGTTAATAATTACATCACATTTGAAGTGATATATATATATATATATATATATATCGGAAAGGATCACAATTTTCCGTGCGATCAAGTATATTCTTAAGAGACCACGGGGAAAATGAAACACAAGTTCCCAAGTGCACTTTCGTGTAATGATCACATCATCAGGGGAGATACAAGAATGAGATAGAAGACGTAGAACAGTCAGTTGATATACAAGGAAGAGACGTAGCTAAGACGCCATTGGTGAACAAGTGTTCGGGTTGGTGGTGTTCGGGTTTGGTATCATGTCTCATGAAATTATTATGTGGACAACAAAGGGAAATGTTTACAAATTTTGTCTATCATAAAGCTATCCCAATTGTTACAGTTATTTGTGTATTTAATGATACAAAGTTCGATGATATTTCTCGTGGTACAGGAGTTAGTGGACTGAGTTAGCGTTACTCCAAGTCAATACAATGATCATAATTTTTTAACATAAACGAAGCATTTGATTCTTGCCCTGTTCTTGACACGATAATTGTGTAAGTTTAACATTAAAATCTTTACAAGTCTGCCCAACATAAAACATATCACAATTTTTACATGGCACTTTAAAAACACAGCCAGCAGAACTCTCTTGTAAGTTTTTGATCAAGATATTCTTTACAGTATTGTTATTACTGAATCCCTAGCCCAAGGGAAGGACGAATCCTTAGTCCAGGCCCTGGTGGAGACCCCACCGAACTGAGGCGCCTCCTCGAATGGAACAGGATCTGATGGATCGAATGGCTGCAAAGTCCACACGAGCAGCGGCTCCTTATCGAATGCCAGAGGGAGTTATATCCAGTGGGTGTAGCCCGAGTTCCATCAAAATGCCTCCAGTACGACAGACGCACCAACTTCTTCGTGGTTGAGGGAGGAGCTGTGTCAGTCAAACAAGACCTACTGGACGATGGCTCAGGAGGCAATATCACGTACATGTTTACATCACGAGGACAAGCCGTAGATTTCGCATGATCGGGATCCTGGACAGAGGAGGGAAGGTGTGATGTCTGCTCGCGACTGGATGTTCGACTTGGTCTGGCGTAGGATGTTTGGTCTTGAGTACTGATTCTCGCAGGCTGTTTCGATCAACAACTATTGTTTTTTTTACTCTAATTATGAATGGAATTATCTTTTTTGGTATAATATAGTTTCTTTAATAAACTATCTCTTATTTACCTTTTCACTTGTTTACCATATGGCGTCCTGACTACGCCTCTTCGTTGTATATCAACTGACTTGTATTTCTTTCTTGTATCTCCCCTGATGTGATTACTACACGAAAGTGCACTTGGGAACTTATCATGTTTCATTTTCCCGTGGATTCATAGGTGTGTATATATATATATATATATATATATATATATATATATATATATATATATATATATTTATATATATATATATATATTTATTATACTTTGTCGCTGTCTCCCGCGTTTGCGAGGTAGCGCAAGGAAACAGACGAAAGAAATGGCTCAACCCCCCCCCCCCCATACACATGTATATACATACGTCCACACACGCAAATATACATACCTACACAGCTTTCCATGGTTTACCCCAGACGCTTCACATGCCTTGATTCAATCCACTGACAGCACGTCAACCCCGGTATACCACATCGCTCCAATTCACTCTATTCCTTGCCCTCCTTTCACCCTCCTGCATGTTCAGGCCCCGATCACACAAAATCTTTTTCACTCCATCTTTCCACCTCCAATTTGGTCTCCCTCTTCTCCTCGTTCCCTCCACCTCCGACACATATATCCTCTTGGTCAATCTTTCCTCACTCATTCTCTCCATGTGCCCAAACCACTTCAAAACACCCTCTTCTGCTCTCTCAACCACGCTCTTTTTATTTCCACAATCTCTCTTACCCTTACGTTACTCACTCGATCAAACCACCTCACACCACACATTGTCCTCAAACATCTCATTTCCAGCACTTCCATCCTCCTGCGCACAACTCTATCTATAGCCCACGCCTCGCAACCATACAACATTGTTGGAACCACTATTCCTTCAAACATACCCATTTTTGCTTTCCGAGATAATGTTCTCGACTTCCACACATTCTTCAAGGCCCCCAGAATTTTCGCCCCCTCCCCCACCCTATGATCCACTTCCGCTTCCATGGTTCCATCCGCTGCCAGATCCACTCCCAGATATCTGAAACACTTCACTTCCTCCAGTTTTTCTCCATTCAAACTCGCCTCCCAATTGACTTGACCCTCAACCCTACTGTACCTAATAACCTTGCTCTTATTCACATTTACTCTTAACTTTCTTCTTCCACACACTTTACCAAACTCAGTCACCAGCTTCTGCAGTTTCTCACATGAATCAGCCACCAGCGCTGTATCATCAGCGAACAACAACTGACTCGCTTCCCAAGCTCTCTCATCCCCAACAGACTTCATACTTGCCCCTCTTTCCAAAACTCTTGCATTTACCTCCCTAACAACCCCATCCATAAACAAATTAAACAACCATGGAGACATCACACACCCCTGCCGCAAACCTACATTCACTGAAAACCAATCACTCTCCTCTCTTCCTACACGTACACATGCCTTACATCCTCGATAAAAACTTTTCACTGCTTCTAACAACTTTCCTCCCACACCATATATTCTTAATACCTTCCACAGAGCATCTCTATCAACTCTATCATATGCCTTCTCCAGATCCATAAATGCTACATACAAATCCATTTGCTTTTCTAAGTATTTCTCACATACATTCTTCAAAGCAAACACCTGATCCACACATCCTCTACCACTTCTGAAACCACACTGCTCTTCCCCAATCTGTTGCTCTGTACATGCCTTCATATATACACACACACGCAGGGGCCCCCAAGTTCGATCCTAGCTGTTCGAGGTTTGTATGTTCTTTGAAAGTGCGCGTTCATATGCACCTTGTTCGTATATACAGGATATATATATATATATATATATATATATATATATATATATATATATATATATATATATATATATATATAAACGTAACTATTGCCTTTCCTGCGTCGCGGAATATACCAATCTACTTTGATATCTACCTTTGTCCTCCTGATGCACTTACGTATATTGCAATATCCTTGACGTCCAACCAGATTACAAAACACGTGAGTAACATCTATAGAGACCTCCCCTCTCCTGCCTGTGTGTGTGTGCAGGAGATGGTATCATTGAGGGAGGGAGACAGGGAGACAGCCCTTAAAACGTTAGGGTCTAAGGCCCTCCGGACGGACGCAAGGATAAGCCATTACTGGACAGTCTCCTTTGTAGTTGAGTTACAAGATAAAGTGGGTGGCTAGGGAGGGCCCACTACAGGGTAGTGGGTGGCTAAGGAGGGCCCACTACAGGATAGAGTGGGTGGCTAGGGAGGGCCCACTACAGGGTAGTGGGTGGCTAAGGAGGGCCACTACAGGATAGAGTGGGTGGCTAAGGAGGGCCACTACAGGATAGAGTGGGTGGCTAGGGAGGGCCCCACTACAGGATAGAGTGGGTGGCTAGGGAGGGCCCACTACAGGATAGAGTGGGTGGCTAGGCAGGGCCACTACAGGATAGAGTGGGTGGCTAAGGAGGGCCCACTACAGGATAGAGTGGGTGGCTAGGGAGGGCCCACTACAGGATAGAGTGGGTGGCTAGGGAGGGCCCCACTACAGGATAGAGTGGGTGGCTAGGGAGGGCCCACTACAGGATAGAGTGGGTGGCTAAGGAGGGCCCACTACAGGATAGAGTGGGTGGCTAAGGAGGGCCCACTACAGGATAGAGTGGGTGGCTAAGGAGGGCCCACTACAGGATAGAGTGGGTGGCTAGGGAGGGCCACTACAGGATAGAGTGGGTGGCTAGGGAGGGCCACTACAGGATAGAGTGGGTGGCTAATGAGGGCCCACTACAGGATAGAGTGAGTGGCTAGGGAGGGCCACTACAGGATAGAGTGGGTGGCTAGGGAGGGCCACTACAGGATAGAGTGGGTGGCTAGGGAGGGCCACTACAGGATAGAGTGGGTGGCTAGGGAGGGCCACTACAGGATAGAGTGGGTGGCTAGGGAGGGCCACTACAGGATAGAGTGGGTGGCTAGGGAGGGCCACTACAGGATAGAGTGGGTGGCTAGGGAGGGCCACTACAGGATAGAGTGGGTGGCTAGGGAGGGCCACTACAGGATAGAGTGGGTGGCTAAGGAGGGCCACTACAGGATAGAGTGGGTGGCTAAGGAGGGCCACTACAGGATAGAGTGGGTGGCTAAGGAGGGCCACTACAGGATAGAGTGGGTGGCTAAGGAGGGCCACTACAGGATAGAGTGGGTGGCTAAGGAGGGCCACTACAGGATAGAGTGGGTGGCTAAGGAGGGCCACTACAGGATAGAGTGGGTGGCTAGGGAGGGCCCCACTACAGGATAGAGTGGGTGGCTAGGGAGGGCCCCACTACAGGATAGAGTGGGTGGCTAGGGAGGGCCCCACTACAGGATAGAGTGGGTGGCTAGGGAGGGCCCCACTACAGGATAGAGTGGGTGGCTAGGGAGGGCCCCACTACAGGATAGAGTGGGTGGCTAGGGAGGGCCCCACTACAGGATAGAGTGGGTGGCTAGGGAGGGCCCCACTACAGGATAGAATGGGTGGCTAGGGAGGGCCCCACTACAGGATAGAGTGGGTGGCTAGGGAGGGCCCCACTACAGGATAGAGTGGGTGGCTAGGGAGGGCCCCACTACAGGATAGAGTGGGTGGCTAGGGAGGGCCCCACTACAGGATAGAGTGGGTGGCTAGGGAGGGCCCCACTACAGGATAGAGTGGGTGGCTAGGGAGGGCCCCACTACAGGATAGAGTGGGTGGCTAGGGAGGGCCCCACTACAGGATAGAGTGGGTGGCTAGGGAGGGCCCCACTACAGGATAGAGTGGGTGGCTAGGGAGGGCCCCACTACAGGATAGAGTGGGTGGCTAGGGAGGGCCCCACTACAGGATAGAGTGGGTGGCTAGGGAGGGCCCCACTACAGGATAGAGTGGGTGGCTAGGGAGGGCCCCACTACAGGATAGAGTGGGTGGCTAGGGAGGGCCCCACTACAGGATAGAGTGGGTGGCTAGGGAGGGCCCCACTACAGGATAGAGTGGGTGGCTAGGGAGGGCCCCACTACAGGATAGAGTGGGTGGCTAGGGAGGGCCCCACTACAGGATAGAGTGGGTGGCTAGGGAGGGCCCCACTACAGGATAGAGTGGGTGGCTAGGGAGGGCCCCACTACAGGATAGAGTGGGTGGCTAGGGAGGGCCCCACTACAGGATAGAGTGGGTGGCTAGGGAGGGCCCCACTACAGGATAGAGTGGGTGGCTAGGGAGGGCCCCACTACAGGATAGAGTGGGTGGCTAGGGAGGGCCCCACTACAGGATAGAGTGGGTGGCTAGGGAGGGCCCCACTACAGGATAGAGTGGGTGGCTAGGGAGGGCCCCACTACAGGATAGAGTGGGTGGCTAGGGAGGGCCCCACTACAGGATAGAGTGGGTGGCTAGGGAGGGCCCCACTACAGGATAGAGTAGGTGGCTAAGGAGGGCCCCACTACAGGATAGAGTGGGTGGCTAAGGAGGGCCCACTACAGGATAGTGGGGGTGGCTAAGGAGGGCCCCACTACAGGATAGAGTGGGTGGCTAGGGAGGGCCCACTACAGGATAGAGTGGGTGGCTAGGGAGGGCCCACTACAGAACCTTCTGCCTCCTCCCATTGCTTCGCTTGGCCTGCCTTCTGAAGTAGAAGCAAGACCTTGAACGCTTTACCTTGCCAATATCTTCCTTGATGACCGACACACACCTGGGCCTTGAACACTTCGTCTTCCACCCTCCTTCAAGGGAATGACCCCCCCCCCTTCCTCCTGAAGCCTCCGTATTCAGCAGGCAAGAAGAAAAGGATTCATGAATTCGTTGGTTTTTCACTGAAAGATGATGACCACCCTCTGAAAGAGGAGAAAGACAGAGGTCTTTCTGTGAGTTCCAAGTACTCATAAATGTTCTCAGGAAATCAGAAGGTTTATGAGCTCGTTCTGAGTTTATTCTAAAGTGCCAGAACGATTTTGTTCTCTCTGAAACGTCAGAACGCGTTTTTGAGTTCTTCCTGAAGGATAAGACGACTTGATCATTTCTTCCTGAAGGATTTGAACACTTGTAAGATCTTCCTGAACATTGGGAAATCTTATGAACTCTTTCTGAAAGATGAGAACGCCTTTGAGTTCTATCTGAGTGATTAGAACTCGTCTGGGGTCTCTTAAAAAAGATGGGAACGCCTTTTGGAGTATTTCTCTAGGATTAGAACGCCTGTGTGTTTATTCTGCACGATGATCAACACTCATGAAATATATAAAGAAAATTGAACACCTGCAAGTTTCTTTCGAGAGGGGTTAGAACGCCTCTTGTGTTCTACTGGCAAGACTTGCAGTTTCTTCGTCCTGTGAGGTGGAATGGGAAGCGCTTTTGATCCTCTATTAAGCATCGAACTGGTCGCTCAAATGAAATCTATGAAGGATGTGAACATTCTTCTTGCTTTCTTCCTTCAAGAAAGAGAAAAACAAGTAAAAAAAAAAAATGATTTCAAATTGCTAGCTTGTTCCCTCGTATTTTTCTCTCCCCCCTCCACACCCACCTTACCCTTCCCCTCCCTTTACCCAAAGGCTTTGCTTGTTAATCCAACCCGAAAGCTTTGAAAGCTTATTCCCTCCTGCATAAGCTTTATTTTTTTTTTCTTTTCTCTCATCCTTAGGCTGGCTGGTCTTACAGGTCGGATGTGAGTGGGTGATGGGGTGATGGGGTGGGGTGATGGGGGATTACTGCTGTCAGAGTGATGGTCGCTGCTGGAAGGGGAAGGAGGGGATGGGGGTAGTCCTGGGAGAACTGTGTGATGTTTGGCATTCAAAAAGACGTCCCCTTCCCCCCCCCCCCCCCTCCTCGACCCCACACGCACACCATTTTCATTTTCTCTGGCAAGAGAAATCAAACGGATCCCTGAGAGAGAGAGAGAGAGAGAGAGAGAGAGAGAGAGAGAGAGAGAGAGAGAGAGAGAGAGAGAGAGAGTCTATTTCATCCGGCAGCAAGATTTCTGCTGCTCTGTTTGCTTGCATCGTTTCGTTGTGGAAATAGAAGGGGGAAAAAAAAAACAAAGCTATTACCCAATACCTTTGGCGAGTTACTGAATTTCACGTTTCCACAAAGTCGTCCTTTTTTCACTTCTCCCGGGACACTTTGCGGCGTTATCTTGGGCAAGCCTTTCAGATAACGCTGACAGCTTGAGGGGTAGGGGTGGGGGGTAAAAAAAAATAGAGCAGATAGGGTTTCGGTTATTATATAAATGCCGGTACGAAAACATATATTTGGTGAATTTCGGATCGAGTGACGCGTGATTAACTTTCGTGTATATATATATATATATATATATATATATATATATATATATATATATATATATATATATATATATTATATATATATATTGGAAAGGATCAAGTAAATTCCTATGAGTCCACGGGGAAAATGAAACACGATAAGTTCCCAAGTGCACTTTCGTGTAATAATCACATCATCAGGGGAGACACAAGAGAGAAATATAAGTCATTCCCCCGTGGACTCATAGGAATATGTATACCTCAGAATTAAGGTATATCAGAATTAGATAATATGACATGTTGATAGGAATACTGTAAATAACGTGAGCGAGTAAGATGGTCATTCATCAATACATGATTCTCGCGCAGACCTTCATCGTGTTACATCCCAGTATGCCCTTGTGTATACATGTATACCGGACACACATATATGTATATTTGTATACAAAGTAGAACACACAGACAGGTAGATAGAAACACAGACACACACACACACACATGGTTTCGGATCCTAGGAGTTGAATTCGACCCACAGCCAATCCCAGTTGTTCATCCTCCCTTCGGGGCTGGTCGTTAAGCAGTTATCCGCCTCAGACGTGTGTGTGTGTGTTTCTTTTTGTGTGTGTGTTTCTTTTTGTGTGTGTGTTTCTTTTTGTGTGTGTTTCTTTTTGTGTGTGTTTCTTTTTGTGTGTGTTTCTTTTTGTGTGTGTGTGTTTCTTTTTGTGTGTGTGTGTTTCTTTTTGTGTGTGTGTGTTTCTTTTTGTGTGTGTGTGTTTCTTTTTGTGTGTGTGTGTTTCTTTTTGTGTGTGTGTGTTTCTTTTTGTGTGTGTGTGTTTCTTTTTGTGTGTGTGTGTTTCTTTTTGTGTGTGTGTGTTTCTTTTTGTGTGTGTGTGTGTTTTTTTGTGTGTGTGTGCGTGTGTTTGTGTATCATTTGCATGTCTATTTCTCTTTCAACATACATGATCACCTTTCCCACTTTCGAAAGATAGCGCAGGGATTAGAAGAACGTCTAGCCTTTAGCTTTAAAGTATATTCCAGAGCCTTCCATCCACAGCTGTGCCCTATAAACTACTCCGTGGTTTACCTTGACTACTATATATATATATATCCTGATTCATCCTAGTGACAGTACGTCGGCCCCTGTATATCACATTAAGCCAATTTGTTCCATCCATTTCATGTCTCTCTCGTCCTCCTCATTGTTCAGACCCTGATATTTTGAGGACTTTCTCACTATCCTTTAATCTCTTCGTTGGCGTCCCCTCCCCCTTGGCGTCCCCTCCCCCTTTGCGTCCTCTCCCCCTCGACTTCCCGTCCCCCTCGGCGTCCCCTCCTCCTCGGCTTCCCGTCCTCCTCGGCGTCCCCTGCCCCTACACATTGATCCTCTTTGCTAATCTTTCTTCACTCATCCTCTCCATACGACCAGATCATTTCAGCACACGCCTGGTTCACCTCGTCAGTCATAATGCTCCTACCACCGCATCTGTGTGTTGCACTGTTATCCCACACCACAGGCATTATCTCCTCACCACAGGCATTATCTCCTCACCACAGGCATTATCTCCTCACCACAGGCATTATCTCCTCACCACAGGCATTATCTCCTCACCACAGGCATTATCTCCTCACCACAGGCATTATCTCCTCACCACATGCATTGCATTCGCCTCGCATTTGTTGTCATCCTGTTCTTTACATTGTAGCCCACGTCGCGCATCCACACCACCACACCGTCAGGATCGCTATGCCCTCAGACATGCACACATCAATGCCCCTCCAGACACATCCTTCCCTCCAGACCCTCATTTACGCGCTAGGGACCTGCCCTCCTCCTCCATCCTGTGATTACCTTCGGTCTTCATTGTTCCGTCCACTGGTGGCCCGCTTCCAGGTACGTATTTAAACCACAACAGAGTCTTAACGTTCTCTCCAGTCTGGTCCTCCACTCACAGGAAGTCGGGTCACATACGCACTCGTGCATGTCGTCACCTTAACTGTCTTCACACGAACTCCCAACTTTCTTCTGGTACACACACACACACTCACCACACAGACACACACTGTCACTAGCCTCGCTGTGGAGTCTGCGGCCAAAACTTTGTCATCTGCAAACAAGGAATGATTCAATTTCCCATTCCTTGAGCTCCTGCCATACTGCAGACCTCCCCTCGCTCCGAGGGCTGTGCATTTCGCCTCCCTCACTACACCATCCATAAACATCATAGCAGTTGATTTACTTATAATTACCAAAGGACAATTTTCTTTTTGAAAAAAGAATTGTCCTTTCGTTAACCAAGACGTCTTTCAAAGACGCTATCCTGCAGCCCAAGGCTGCGCTGCTTCCAGTAGCGGGGAAATGTGACCTCCTTTGATGTGAGAGGTTCTTTGACGAGATTATGCTGCCAATGATTATATATATATATGATGGTGATATTGTACTGGACCATCAAGTAAGACCTTAATAAATAGTATTTCAAATCATGCAACAACTGGGAGTGTTTACGTCGTCAAATGCAAGTCATGTAAATATATTTATATAGGCCAGACTGGTAAAACTGTAACGGAGATGTGTTATTGGCACCGTCATGCAGTACGCAGGGATGACCACAAAAATGCGATCGCTAAACATTGTCATGAAAATGATCACCCTGGCCATAGATCTTGAAAATCCCGTTATTCTATACCCCTCTGCTGATTATGTCACACGTAACGTTATTGAATCTGTCTTAATTGCTAATACTAAGAACTTTAATTTGTCCCCAGGCAATTTTAAAGCCCATCCTAGCATTAACCAAATCATTATGAGAGAATTGACAAAACATGAGAACATAAAGAAATTGTTCAAGACACACCCAGCTACCCAGGTCAACCCCCGACACGTGACCCCCCTTAATCACTCTCCCTTACAACGGTTACTGCCAGACAAAGCGGACAGTGGTTGGTCTGTACAGATTGGTGCTGGACGGCGGGACTCAAGTGTGATGTTGGGATTTAAATAACTTTAAGTACTGGCACCACCTGATGATGAGGTGGATTGTCTCCACGAAACATGTCGTGTCACATGTATAGAAAAATTACATGTTAAATGAAATTGTATGAACAACTGAAGTGCGATTTCACCTTCATGCTATCGTCACGGACAAGTGTGATCGTCACATCTTATATATGTATATATATATATATATATATATATATATATATATATATATATATATATATATATATTTATTTTATTTATTTTGCTTTGTCGCTGTCTCCCGCGTTAGCGAGGTAGCGCAAAGAAACAGATGAAGGAATGGCCCAACCCACCCACATACACATGTAAATACATACACGTCCACACACGCACATATACATACCTATACATCTCAAATTATACATATATATATACACACACACAGACATATACATATATACACATGTACATAATTCATACTGTCTGCCCCTTATTAATTCCCATCGCCACCCCGCCACACATGAAATAACAACGCCCTCCCCCCTCATGTGCGCGAGGTAGCGCTAGGAAAAGACAACAAAGGCCACATTCGTTCACATTCAGTCTCTAGCTGTCATGTAATAATGCACCGAAACCACAGCTCCCTTTCCACATCCAGGCCCCACAGAACTTTCCATGTTTTACCCCAGATGCTTCACATGCCCTGGTTCAATCCATTCACAGCACGTCAACCCCGGTATACCACATCGTTCCAGTTCACTCTATTCCTTGCACACCTTTCACCCTCCTGCATGTTCAGGCCAAAATCACTCAAAATCTTTTTCACTCCATCTTTCCACCTCCAATTTGGTCTCCCACTTCTCCTCGTTCCCTCCACAACTGACACATATATCATCTTGGTCAATCTCTCCTCACTCGTTCTCTCCATGTGACCAAACCATTTCAAAACACCCTCTTCTGCTCTCTCAACTACTGTTTCTATTAACACACATCTCTTACCCTACCATTACTTGATCACACCACATATTGTCCTCAAACACCTCATTTCCAGCACATCCACCCTCCTGCGCACAACTCTATCCATAGCCCACGCCTCGCAACCATACAACATTGTTGGAACCGCTATTCCTTCAAACATACCCGTTTTTGCTTTCCGAGATAATGTTCTCGACTTCCAAACATTCTTCAAGGCTCCCAGAATTTTCGCCCCCTCCCCCACCCTATGATTCACTTCCGCTTCCATGGTTCCATCCGCTGCCAGATCCACACCCAGATATCTAAGACACTTTACTTCCTCCAGTTTTTCTCCATTCAAACTTACCTCCCAATTGACTTAACCCTCAACCCTACTGTACCTAATATTAACCTTGCTCTTATTCACATTTACTCTTAACTTTCTTATTTCACACACTTTACCAAACTGTCTCCTGCTTCTGCAGTTTCTCACATGAATCAGCCATCAGCGCTGTATCATCAGCGAACAACTGACTCACTTCCCAAGCTCTCTCATCCCCAACAGACTTCATACTTGCCCCTCTTTCCAAAACTCTTGTATTCACCTCCCTAACAACCCCATCCATAAACAAATTAAACAACCATGGAGACATCACACACCCCTGCCGCAAACCTACAATCACTGAGAACCAATCACTTTCCTCTCTTCCTACACGTACACATGCCTTACATCCTCGATAAAAACTTCTCACTGCTTCTAGCAACTTGCCTCCCGCCCCATAAATTCTTAATACCTTCCACAGAGCATCTCTGTCAACTCTATCATATGCATTCTCCAGATCCATAAATGCTACATACAAATCCATTTGCTTTTCTAAGTATTTCTCACATACATTCTTCAAAGCAAACACCTGATCCACACATCCTCTACCACTTCTGAAACCACCCTGCTCTTCCCAAATCTGATGCTCTATACATGCTTTCACCCTCTCAATCAATACCCTCCCATATACTTTCCCAGGAGTACTCAACAAACTTGTACCTCTGTAATTTGAGCACTCACTTTTATCCCTTTTGCCTTTGTACAATGGCACTATGCAAGCATTCCACCAATCCTCACGCACCTCACCGTGAGACATACATACATTAAATAACCTTAACCATTCAACAATATAGTCACCCCCTTTTTTTAATAAATTCTACT
Organism: Panulirus ornatus; assembly: GCF_036320965.1. Taxonomy (NCBI): domain Eukaryota; kingdom Metazoa; phylum Arthropoda; class Malacostraca; order Decapoda; family Palinuridae; genus Panulirus; species Panulirus ornatus. Next base: position 3,869,435 of record NC_092263.1, on the reverse strand, counting down.
GCAATACCATCCAAACCCGCTGCCTTGCTGGCTTTCATCTTCCGCAAAGCTTTTACTACCTCTTCTCTGTTTACCAAATCATTTTCCCTAACCCTCTTACTTTGCACACCACCTCGACCAAAACGCCCTATATCTGCCACTCTATCATCAAACACATTCAACAAACCTTCAAAATACTCACTCCATCTCCTTCTCACATCACCACCATTTGTTATTACCTCCCCATTAGCCCCCTTCACTAAAGTTCCCATTTGCTCCCTTGTCTTACGCACTTTATTTACCTCCTTCCAAAACATCTTTTTATTCTCCCTAAGATTCAATGATACTCTCTCACCCCAACTCTCATTTGCCCTCTTTTTCACATCTTGCACCTTTCTCTTGACCTCCTGCATCTTTCTTTTATGCATCTCCCACTCACTTGCATTATTTCCTTGCAAAAATCGTCCAAATGTCTCTCTCTTCTCTTTCACTAACAATCTTACTTCTTCATCCCACCACTCACCACCCTTTCTAATCAACCCACCTCCCACGCTTCTCATGCCACAAGAATCTTTTGCGCAAGCCATCACTGCTTCCCTAAATACATCCCATTCCTCCCCTACTCCCCTTACGTCCTTTGATTCACTTTTTTCCATGATGTACTCGGTCTCTCCTGGTACTTCTTCACACAAGTCTCCTTCCCAGGCTCACTTACTCTCACCACTCTCTTCGCCCCAACATTCTCTCTCCTTTTCTGAAAACCCCTACAAATCTTCACCTTCTTCTAAACAAGATAATGATCAGACATCCCTCCAGTTGCACCTCTCAGCACATTAACATCCAAAAGTCTCTTTCGCGCGCCTATCAATTAACACGTAATCCAATAATGCTCTCTGGCCATCTCTCCAACTTACATACGTATACTTATTTATATATCGCTTTTTAAACCAGGTATTCCCCATCCCCAGTCCTTTTTCAGCACATAAATCTACAAGCTCTTCACCATTTCCATTTACAACACTGAACACCCCATGTATACCAATTATTCCCTCAACTGCCACATTACTCACCTTTGCATTCAAATCACCCATCACCATAACCCGGTCTCGTGCATCAAAATCACTAACACACTCATTCAGCTGCTCCCAAAACACTTGCCTCTCATGATCTTTCTTATGCCCAGGTGCATATGCACCAATAATCACTCATCTCCCTCCGTCAACTTTCAATTTTACCCATATCAGTCTAGAGTTAACTTTCTTACACTCTATCACATACTCCCACCACTCCTGTTTGAGGAGTAATGCTACTCTTTCCCTTGCTCTTGTCCTCTCACTAACCCCTGACTTTACTCCCAAGACATTCCCAAACCACTCTTCCCCTTTACCCTTGAGCTTCGTTTCACTCAGAGCCAAAACATCCAGGTTCCTTTCCTCAAACATACTACCTATCTCTCCTTTTTTCTCATCTTGGTTACATCCACACACATTTAGACACCTCAATCTGAGCCTTCGAGGAGGATGAGCACTCCTCGCGTGACTCCTTCTGTTTCCCCTTTTAGAAAGTTAAAATACAAGGAGGGGAGGGTTTCTACCCCCCTGCTTCCGTCCCCTTTAGTCGCCTTCTACGACACGTGACAAATGCGTGGGAAGTATTCTTTCTACACACCACAGAACAATGCAAGGACATAACAGTATTCACAAACTTTACTAAGAGAAAAAATCGTAATGATGTCTTGAGAACAGAATGTTTACATAGCAAATTACAATGATGGATCGTATCACAATAGATTATATATCTCTTAATTCTTTAAGCATTTCTCGTCTAAGTTAATCAAATAATCTATAAAAAAATAGTTAAGTAAATTACTACCCATTTTCGGTTTTTTGTCTCGATAAATTAGTATTGGAGTAAATGATTGCATAAATAATTCCCTCTGTCGATTTTTTTTTTTAGCCTCTGTGTTTACCGCAACCCGGAAATTCCGTTTTCTATGAATTTGAAAATTTATTCATTTTCGACTGGCTGGAAATGTGTGTGTATGTGTGGGGTTTAGACTTTGTACACGTCATTATCTGCTTCAGGCGCGCTAAAAAACCTTTATCATAAACACCTTTATTTGATTTACGTATGAAAAGACCGTAATTATATTTAGCCGAGTTCCAGGAAAGGCCTTAAATATGATTAAATTCGCGAGGAAAAATTATATTCTTGTACACACAGGTTGTTTGTGAGGCAAGGCAGTCATCCTAGCTCTCCTGGTGACGTCAGTTGTCACGTGAATTGTAAGGTGATGTTTTATTGGTTGTTCTGTCGTGACGTGATGTGTCAGGCGACTGCCATTGGTTGTTCTGTCGTGACGTGATGCGCCAGGCGACTGCCATTGGTTGTTCTGTCGTGACGTGATGTGTCAGGCGACTGTCATTTGTTGTTTTGTCGTGACGTTATGTGTCAGGCCACTGCCATTGGTTGTTCTGTCGTGACGTGGTGTGTCAGGCGACTGCCATTGGTTGTCTTGTCATGACGTTTTGTCACTGTCTCCATTGGTTGCCATATCGTGTCATAATGTCAAATAAATCCTATTGGTGGGTTTGCGGCGACTGAATGTGTCAAACGGTTCCCATTGGTTTGCTCGTTCGTGACGTAAAATGTTGAATGACTCCCATTGGTTGCTTTGTTTAATGTATATATCTTAAACGTGAATCAGAGAATCAGGTTGCTACACAGATGAACCGGGGTTCGATTCCTGGGATGTAGTGGTAAATAATTTACATTTGTGGTAATGTGCTAAGCGTTTCCATTGGTTACTGTGTATGTGACGTAATGTGTTTAAGCATTTCCATTGGTTACTGTGTGTGTGTGATGTAATGTGTTCAAGCATCTCCATTGGTTAAGGAGTGTGTGATGTAATGTGTTTAAGCACTTCCATTGGTTACTGTGTGTGTGTGACGTACTGTGTTTAAACATCTCCATTGGTTACTGTGTGTGTGATGTAATGTCTTTAAGCATTTCCATTGGTTAATATGTGTGTGATGTAATGTGTTTAAGCGATGTAACGCGACAAACAATTCCTTTCACGTGTTCTGTCATGCAGAGTTTGTTAAATACCTTCCAACAGTTTCCCCATTTTCTGATGTCATGATTATCTCCTCGTCAAGACGTGTTCAAAATACTGGTCATGTCAGTAAAGGCGATGACTCTGTTCATAAAACGTTGCTCTTCGTCATTAAGGGAGAGACTGATATTCATGAAGCGTCCGCTCGTTTCATTCGTACGTAAATAATATTCATTTGACAAATGAATCATCGCAAGGCTCAACCTGCCTCCGTCTGTCAGGCAGACGAGCGCCCAAAAATATGACTTGAGAAAAACAAAAGAATATCAAGACATTATTGACAGTTACTAGATTACTCTATTTACTCTTAATGTTATCTATATCTTGCTGTTAAGATTCCTTTCATGTTAGTCCTGTCTGATTTTCACATGTCATCGCAGATGCCGAACTTCGCCTTCCTGTGTGTATTCAGTTCTTCATTTCATTGCTGTGATTTTTTTTCTTCACCTCTGTAACTTTGTGCTATGAACTGTTCATCTTTTAATTTCATGCCTTGGAACACAAAATGGTAGATTTCAGTGCTTTAAATCCCATTGCTTCGTAATAGTAGTATTATTTCATTACTCACCATCAAGTCTGTACTTCAAATCCCGTTATCGCGACGTGACGTATATTCTTTTAAAAAAGTTTCCGTAGGAGAAGCATTCTATAGTCTCCTACCTGGTCCAGCTGGGGTTTAAATAGGGTCAGGTGATACGTGTCAGGAAAGACATGGAAAGGTAAAGAATTCCAAAGCTTAGTCGGGTAGGGAAAGAAACGAACGTTGCAAAGAGAGAGAGAGAGAGAGAGAGAGAGAGAGAGAGAGTCAATGAAGAATTTTGGAATGTTTCTACTTGAACATGAGTTAATCTGCATACAGACAGAATGATTAGATTATTAGGTATATATTTTGTACATGCAAGATTAATCCTTGACATATTCTCATCTGTAATTAGAACAAACTGAAAATATTTCTGGTTGATCTAGTCTCTACATGACAACAACAAAGGAACTTGACTGATGCTCAACTTACCGAGTAGATGCCGTAGCCCAGGTAGATAGATAGATGAATAGATAGGTAGAGGTAGACGTACCGAGTAGTTGCCATATCCCAGGTAGATAAATAGATAGGTAGATAAAGGTAGACGTACCGAGTAGTTACCGTAGCCCAGGTGGTCGCAGGAACACTGGCACTTGAGGATATGTTCCTGGATGTCCCTCGGTAGATTCTCCACACTCCTACTCAAGCGCGACCCTGCAGGAGCCCCGGGGCCTTGCCCTTGATTCTTCTGGAGGTCCGCGGTGTAGGTGTTGGGTCTGTGTGTGTGGGAGAGACGTGGTCTCTTCTCGTTCCAATGGTCTTCGTCGTTGCCCCTGACGTGGACGAAGGCCCTGGTGGTCATGGAGTGGACGTGGGGACTGGACTGATGTGAGTGGACGTAAGTCTCCGTCGTCGTACACTGAGGTTGTTGGGCCTCGATCTCAGAGGGAGGGTATCGAGGCCCAGTGGGCTGGAGGTGGTGGATCTGGGGCGCGCTGTGGTGGGTCTTGGGCTGGGTGCTCGCGTTGCTGTGGGAAATGGTGGTGGATGATGTAGCGGCGGCGTGGGTTTTGCCATGGGCGTTGGAGTGGGTGTAGATGTTGTCGTGGGTGTGGGCGCGGTTCTGGGGGTCAAGGGCGTGACCCAGGGCGGAGGTCAAACGCTCCTCTACGCTCCTCACTTGGGGCAGCTGTGGTGAACGTGAGAACAGAGAAAGTCAACCACGATTATGGAAATAGATTGGTAGACAGAGGGATACACAGATATAGATAGATAGGTAGATGGATACAGATAGATAGGTTGTTAGACAGATAGGTAGATATATGGATAGATAGATAGGTAGATAGATGGATAGAAAGATAGGTAAATAGATGGACAGACAAATGTATAGGTAGATAGATGGATAGACAGATAGGTAGATAGATGGACATAGATATAGATGGATAGACAGATAGATAGATGGATAGACAGATAGATAGATGGATGGATAGATAGACAGATAGGTAGATAGATGGATTGAAAGATGGATAAAAAGATAGATAGGTAGATAGATGCATACAGATAGATGGATAGACAGATTGGTAGATAGACATAGATAGAGATAGAGGAATGATGTGGACGGTTTATGGTGAATCACGAAACGACAAGATCAAGGGAAACATTGAGTTTAATGGACACGTGAAAATTAAACCTGAAAAAAAATAAAGGTAATTTAACACCATTGTGCCATGGAGGAAGGAAGATTGTATGATGTACGTCAGGTATACAGAACTGACTTAGATAAAGCAGAGGCTAGAGAAACCATGCAGATAACACGAGAACATGATGGATTATGAGATGAACGAGCACCTTAGAAAAAATCCCGAGAAATTGTTTGAATATGAAGCAGAAAACGATAGAAAATGACAGGAAGAAATATACAAAACTAAGATGTTTAGAAACACTTTAATTTCTTTAAGCCACCAGGATCCATTTGACTCCAAGAAGTCCTGCAGCTTAAAGGCTGCGCTACGTCCAGTAGCAGGGAAATGGTGGATGCATATATAGAGACGTTCCTGAATGAAACTGTTCTCCCTTTCGTCAACGGCCGATGATACAGCCTTATGTAGAATATATGAGGTAGTAAAAGCTTTGCGGAAGATGAAAGCCGGCAAGGCAGCAGGTTTGGATGGTATTGCAGTGGAATTTATTAAAAAAGGGGGTGACTGTATTGTTGACTGGTTGGTAAGGTTATTTAATGTATGTATGATTCATGGTGAGGTGCCTGAGGATTGGCGGAATGCTTGCATATTGCCATTGTACAAAGGCAAAGGGGATAAGAGTGAGTGCTCAAATTACAGAGGTATAAGATTGTTGAGTATTCCTGGTAAATTATATGGGAGGGTATTGACTGAGAGGGTGAAGGCATGTACAGAGCATCAGATTGGGGAAGAGCAGTGTGGTTTCAGAAGTGGTAGAGGATGCGCGGATCAGGTGTTTGCTTTGAAAATGTATGTGAGAAGTACTTAGAAAAGCAAATGGATTTGTATGTAGCATTTATGGATCTGGAGAAGGCATATGATAGAGTTGATAGAGATGCTCTGTGGAAGGTACTAAGAATATATGGTGTGGGAGGCAAGTTGTTATCAGTGAAAAGTTTTTATCGAGGATATAAGGAATGTGTACGTGTAGGAAGTGAGGAAAGTGATTAGTTCTCAGTGAATGTAGGTTTGCGGCAGGGGTGTGTGATGTCTCCATGGTTGGTGAATTTGTTTATGGATGGGGTTGTTAGGGAGGTTAATGCAAGAGTTTTGGAAAAAGGGGCAAGTACGCAGTCTGTTGTGGATGAGAGAGCTTGGGAAGCGAGTCAGTTGTTGTTCGCTGATGATATAGCGCTGGTGGCTGATTCATGTGAGAAACTGGAGAAGCTGGTGACTGAGTTTGGTAAAGTGTGTGAAAGAAGAAAGTTAAGAGTAAATGTGAATAAGAGCAAGGTTATTTAGTACAGTAGGGTTGAGGGTCAAGTCAATTGGGAGGTAAGTTTGAATGGAGAAAAACTGGAGGAAGTAAAGTGTTTTAGATATCTGGGAGTGGATCTGGCAGCGGATGGAACCATGGAAGCGGAAGTGAATCATAGGGTGGGGGGAGGGGGCGAAAATCCTGGGAGACTTGAAGAATGTGTGGAAGTCGAGAACATTATTTCCGAAAGCAAAAATGGGTATGTTTGAAGGAATAGAGGTTCCATCAATGTTGTATGGTTGCGAGGCGTGGGCTATGGATAGAGTTGTGCGCTGGAGGGTGGATGTGCTGGAAATGAGATGTTTGAGGACAAAGTGTGGTGTGAGGTGGTTTGATCGAGTATGTAATGTAAGGGTAAGAGAGATGTGTGGAAATAAAAAGAGCGTGGTTGAGAGAGCAGAAGAGGGTGTTTTGAAATGGTTTGGGCACATGGAGAGAATGAGTGAGGAGAGATTGACCAAGAGGATATATGTGTCGGAGGTGGAGGGAACGAGGAGAAGTGGGAGACCAAATTGGAGATGGAAAGATGTAGTGAAAAAGATTTTGAGTGATCGGGGCCTGAACATGCAGGAGGGTGAAAGGCGGGCAAGGAATAATGAATTGGATCGATGTGGTATACCGGGGTCGATGTGCTGTCAATGGATTGAATCAGGGCATGTGAAGCGTCTGGGGTAAACCATGGAAAGTTGTGTGGGGCCTGGATGTGGAAAGGGAGCTGTGGTTTCGGGCATTATTGCATGACAGCTAGAGTCTTAGTGTGAACGAATGGGGCCTTTGTTGTCTTTTCCTAGCGCAACCTCGCACACATGAGGGGGAGGGGGATGTTATTCCATGTGTGGCGAGGTGGTGATGGGAATGAATAAAGGCAGACAGTGTGAATTGTGTGCATGTGTATATATGTATGTGTCTGTGTGTGTATATATATGTGTACATTGAGATGTATAGGTATGTATATTTGCGTGTGTGGACGTGTATGTATATACATGTGTATGGGGGTGGGTTGGGCCATTTCTTTCGTCTGTTTCCTTGCGCTACCTCGCAAACGCGGGAGACAGCGACAAAGTATAAAAAAAGAAAAAAAAAATATATATATTAATTGGGAGCGGGGGGCTGGAAATCCTCCCCTCATATTTTTTTTTTCTAAAGATGGAACAGAGAAGGGGGCCAGTTGAGGATATTACCTCAAAGGCCCAGTCCTCTGTTCTTAACGCTACCTTGCTAACGTGGGAAATGGCGAATAGTATGAAATATATATATATATATATATATATATATATATATATATATATATATATATATATATATATATATATATATATATATATATATATATATAATTTTCTCGAGCAATGGATACATAATTCTGCTGAGTGGAATAAACTTAGTGAAATGAGCCACACAAAACTGGACTGTGTGCTAGATCAGTGCCTCTCACAGACGCTGTCATTCTCATGTCATATGAACACAACGATATGTTCACTCCAGTCATCTTCCAACAGAGGAGTCGCAGAACAACACCACAACACGTGGACACTGCCACATGTAACAACACCACAACAACAGGTGGACACTGCCACAACATATACCAACACCACAACAACACATGGACACCACAGGTAAATCACCCACGTCTTGTACATACACGTAAGTTTCTTGTGCATTGTGAGGGCTAGTAGTATTGCTAGTAGTGTTGCTATTCTCTGGACGGTGGATGATACATGGCCCAGCTGCAGTAAAGCTGCAGGTGATGAGGCGATGGTAAAGCATGTGTTAGGAGGGGGTTGTCGTCAGCAGCTAGAGTGAGTGTTAAAGAGGATGTACGTGTGGAGTCTGAACACTGTATTGGAGGCCAGTAATGCAAGAGGTAGAAGTGTTTCTGGTCCTCATGAAGCTGTTGGAGGTTGAACACTGTGTTGGAGGCTAGTAATGCAAGAGGTAGAAGTGTTTCTGGTCCTCATGAAGCTGTTGGAGGTTGAACACTGTGTTGGAGACCAGTAATGCAAGAGGTAGAAGTGTTTCTGGTCCTCATGAAGCTGTTGGAGGTTGAACACTGTGTTGGAGACCAGTAATGCAAGAGGTAGAAGTGTTTCTGGTCCTCATGAAGCTGTTGGAGGTTGAACACTGTGTTGGAGGCCAGTAATGCAAGAGGTAGAAGTGTTTCTGGTCCTCATGAAGCTGTTGGAGGTTGAACACTGTGTTGGAGACCAGTAATGGAGGAGGTAAGAGTTCCTTATCTTCGTGAAGCTGTTGGAGGCTGAACACAGTGTTGGAGGCCAGTAATAGAGGAGTCAGGAAAGCTCATGGCCTTACTGAAGCGTTGGACTGAAGGACTGAACTTCAGTGATATGAACTGATCTTCAGAGAAGCGATGGGGGGGATCAGCGGGAAGAAAGAGGAACGTAAAGTTGTGTCTAGCATGCTGATGTAAACAGATACTTTTTATGGTTTTCATTTTAACGAAGAAATGAACAGCTGAGGAGGGTTGACAGCAGTGCTGGCGCTGTCATGCACCCCCCCCCAACAGAGTGCATGACACATCTGACGACCTGGGAGGGAGCAGGATGAGAGGGGAGAACAACCCCACCACCTCCCTCACCTTTTGCCGACGTAGCAACGACACTATTGCAAACTCTTGTGCAACACTGGTGTGGGTTCGTGTCCCGTCCCCCTCCCCACCTAAGTTTATTGCCGGGGAAATCGGAGATCCTGTGTGTGAATTGACGGGGAGGGGGTAGCGAAGAGGGGGAGGGAGGAAGGGAAGTACCCCCTCCTCTCTCTCTCTCTCTTTCACTCGTCTTGACTCGTCAGTGTCAGGCTGGATCCTGAGACCTGATACGAGAAGACATCTGAACCATTTGCTGCACCTCGCTGGCTTGATTCCACCATAGGGTTCGCCACCCTCATGTGGTCAACGGTAGGATTGTGCTGGCGTTAGCTTGAACAACAACACGTCAGGCAAGGAGGAGTGGTTATTGCCTACTCCTGTATGTTATTACTAGTTACTCTACAACAGGTGGTTATTACTAATTCCTCTACAACAGGTGGTTATTACTAATTCCTCTACAACAGGTGTTTGTTACTAATTCCTCTACAACAGGTGGTTATTACCAGTTCCTCTACAATAACTGGTTACTGCCAGTTCCTCTACAATAACTGGTTACTGACTGCCAGTTCCTCTACAATAACTAGTTATGACCAGTTCCTCTACAATAACTGGTTACTGCCAGATCCTCTACAGTAACTAGTTATGACCAGTTCGTCTACAGCCACGAGTTATTGCCAGTCCGTCTATCATCAATGTCTGGTTGATTACGTTGTATAGACTTGCTGGCCACAAGCTCTTCTTACCCGTGTGTTGCTGACGTGAACTGAATTCCATTGACCTTAGACGTAATGTCTTCCACAACCTCAGCTGGAGACTGGGTAGTTATAACCACCAGACCCTCATCTCATTCTCTGTGCCTCGCCAGCATCTCAGAAAAGCTCATATAAGATATGACACACAGAGGCTGTTTGTGAGTGACTCAAATGATCCTGTGAGATACGGGAGCCATAGCTGCCTTTTGAGTTACCTCAAAGATGATAACAATGGCATTAAAACAAACACCACGCGGTTAACAGACTCTAAACACTGTACACAACAGGAATTAAAACGTTTCTCGAGGCCTATTTAAACGTCCTGGGTCGGGGCAGGGGTTTAGATTAATTCCTGGGTCACTGGTTTAAATGCCCCGATGCGGCCTGGCGTTTAAATTCCTCGGCCGCCGATTTAAATGCTTTTAATGCGAGCCAGCTTTAAAGGACTAAACGAACGTTGTAATTGGCAAGACCTGCATTCAGGGTGTATATACGTTTCGAGTGCTTTTGTGTGTGTGTGTGTGTGTGTGTGTGTGTATATATATATATATATATATATATATATATATATATATATATATATATATATATATTGTAGAAGGATCACAATTTTGCTTGTGATCAAGATATTCCTATGAGTCCACGGGGAAAATGATACACGAAAAGTTCCCAAGTGCACTTTCGTGTAATAATCACATCATCAAGGGAGACACAAGAGAGAAATATGAGTCAGTTGGTATACATCGAAGAGACGTAGCTAGGACGCCATTTGGTAAACAAGTGATTGTCAAACATGGACAAGCACATGTTTACCAAATGGCGTCCTAGCTTCGTCTCTTCGATGTATATCAACTGACTGTTATATTTCTCTCTTGTCTCCCCTGATGATGTGATTATTACACGAAAGTGCACTTGGGAACTTTTCGTGTATCATTTTCCCCGTGGACTCGTAGAAATATCTTGATCAAGCGCAAAATTGTGATCCTTTCCAATATATATATATATATATATATATATATATATATATATATATATATATATATATATATATATATATATATAATGTTGAGGTATGTAGGCAGTTACGATCTTTTTAAGTACGTTTTTTACATTTAGAATCGGATTGTCCAACTGCTTTCGTATCTCTTATGTTATTGACCTGTGAACTTCTGGATTTTGATCCTAACTAGGTCATTTGAGCCTCGTGTCTTTCTAATATACATCATCACACTTATTGTAAGATAGGATTATAATCAATGGGTTATTTCTTGATAATATATTCATCCTTTACTTACATTATTACATCTCTCGGTCTTTTCTTTCCTTGATATCTTTACTCGTTTCATTTTTATATTTAAAAGAGTTTATGATCTGTACAGACACTATTAAGGTCAATATTACATGAGGATTATTGTTTCCTGTACAGGCTCTGAGAATGGTATGTGGAACACCAAACTGTTGTCCACTGATGGTCGCTCAATGTCAGGTGAGTCTTGTCATATTGATTGATTCATAATTACCCCTGGCCCAACTTTTGTAGGGTCATAGACCAATATAGGACCTCTTTCCAAAGGCTCCTGCAGCTCGAGGCTGCGCTACTTGCAGTAGAAGGGGAGTGTAGGCTCCTTCAGAATTATACACCCTCGCCAAAAGTGACTTTTTATCGAAGTGTGGGCACACATTATTATTATCATTATTTATTTATTATTATTATTTATTATTATTCCATAACCCCAGGATCACTTTTTCTGAAGAGGCTCTTGCAGCCTCTCCGAAGCACTGCTTCCAGTAGCAGGGGAACAGTGGACTCTTGTGAAAATTTTCCTTCACGAGACAATACTCCCTCATCAACACTCGATGATATAACCTCGTTCAAAGCAACAATTAGGGCTTAACTACGTTCCAGTATATATATATATATATGTATATATATATATATATATATATATATATATATATATATATATATATATATATATATTTATGGGCCAAATCATGCAAGAATTGGGAGTGTTTACGCCGTCAAATGCAAGTCATGTAAATATATTTATATAGACCAGACTGTTAAAACTATTGGCACCGTCATGCAGTACGCAGGGATGACCACAAAAATGCGATCGCTAAACATTGTCATGAAAATGATCACCCTGGCCATAGATCTTGAAAATCCCGTTATTCTATACCCCTCTGCTGATTATGTCACACGTAACGTCATTGAATCTGTCTTAATTGCCAATACTAAGAACTTTAATTTGACCCCAGACAATTTTAAAGCCCATCCTAGCATTAACCAAATTTGAGAGATTTGACAAAACACGAAAACATAAAGTTGTTCAAGACACACCCAGCCACCCAGGTCAACCCCCGCCACGTGACCCCCCTTAATCACTCTCCCTTACAACGGTTACTGCCAGACAAAGCGGACAGTGGTTGGTCTGTACAGATTGGTGCTGGACGGCGGGACTCAAGTGTGATGTTGGGATTTAAATAACTTTGTTAAGTACTGGCACCACCTGATGATGAGGTGGATTGTCTCCACGAAACATGTCGTGCCACATGTATAGAAAAATTACATGTTAAATATAATTGTATGAACTCATACTGAAGTGTGATTTCATCTTCATATGTATACGTTGAGAATTCGGTGAGGAAGGTGAATTTTAGTCTCGAAATACGCGCTACATAAATCCATTTACATCATGTCCACTCACATGACCTCGGATGCCCAGTCTGCTGAAATAATGAAGAAAAATAAATAAAAAAGAAAAAAATGGAATGACTGACGTACACAATAAGAGAACTTTTCCCCTGAAATTAAATCGGGTTATCAAAGGGGGTTACCAGGGAGAACCAAATGAAGGGGGGGGGGGGGGCGAGAAACAAAGGCAAGAACATGGTGTGTGGGGGGGAGAACATGGTGTGTGGGGAGAGACCATGGTGTGTGGGGAGAGACCATGGTGTGTGGGGAGAGACCATGGTGTGTGGGGAGAGACCATGTTGTGTAGGGAGAGACCATGTTGTGTGGGGAGAGACCATGTTGTGTGGGGAGAGACCATGTTGTGTGGGGAGAGACCATGTTGTGTGGGGAGAGACCATGGTGTGTGGGGAGAGACCATGGTGTGTGGGGAGAGACCATGGTGTGTGGGGAGAGACCATGGTGTGTGGGGAGAGACCATGGTGTGTGGAGAGAGACCATGGTGTGTGGAGAGAGACCATGGTGTGTGGAGAGAGACCATGGTGTGTGGAGAGAGACCATGGTGTGTGGAGAGAGACCATGGTGTGTGGGGAGAGACCATGGGGTGTGGGGAGAGACCATGGTGTGTGGGGAGAGACCATGGTGTGTGGGGAGAGACCATGGTGTGTAGGGAGAGAACATGGTATGTGGGGGGATAGTTCTTCAGGAGAACAAGATATCATCCTGTTCTACCCATGTGGGCGAGGCGCTGCAGCAGTCACCACAATTACCTACCACACACACTGACGACGCCCTCACCACCTGCAGGTCGTGGTGTGGGGCAAGGGCTTGGCGCTGGTCGTGGTGGCTAGCCGGGTCCCACACGGGCGTCGTGGCGTAGCTGCCGAGGCAACATGGGTCCGAGCAGGCACAGGAGAGGGGCGGGGCGACCATCCCCCTGCACGTAGCGCACTCGCCGGCCACGCCCACGTTCTCCCACCCACTGGTCACCACCTGTGGGGGATACCCGTGGCTCGGGTAGGGTTTGACCTGGGCGCAGCGTAAGCTTGGGTCTCCGGGACACAGATCTGGCTGGCAGTGGGCGCAGGTCGGGTCGGGAAGACCCTGGTCGTGGCAGGGGTCGTGTGGGGACGGGCAGCAGGGAGGAGCAGGAGGAGGAGGAGGGTGGTGGTGGTGGTAGGTCTTGGTGCGGTAGTTGCGTGGTAGTGTGTGGCTCACCACATCTAAACCCACCACAGCCCGCCCACTCCTGACCCCGCCACGCCCACTCCTGGAGGCGCTCCGCCCACACACCGTCTCCATAGCCGGCTTCCTCTACGATGCCCTGGAGAAGAGAACCGCCTCTGGCACCCAGTTCGAGGGGTGTAAAAGGGGTTCTCCCGTCGTACTCACAAACGCAGGAGTTACCGAGCAGTGAGACGGACCCACTGCTTCTACAGGCGAAGACATTGCTCGACATTCATTTCCGAAACGGATACGTTGTTCCTCAAACGTTTCGTCCAGCACTTGGCCCTATGCTCCCTCAACAGATGTAGCTGTTCTTCAAACGTTTGGTCCAGCACTTGGTCCTATGTTCCCTCAACAGATGTAGCTGTTCTTCAAACGTTTGGTCCAGTACTTGGCCCTATGTTCCCTCAACAGATGTAGCTGTTCCTCAAACGTTTGGTCCAGTACTTGGGGCCTATGTTCCCTCAACAGATGTAGCTGTTCTTCAAACGTTTGGTGCAGTACTTGGGGCCTATGTTCCCTCAACAGATGTAGCTGTTCTTCAAACGTTTGGTCCAGTACTTGGGGCCTATGTTCCCTCAACAGATGTAGGTCTTCCTCAAACGTTTGGTCCAGCACTTGGGCCTATGTTCCCTCAACAGATGTAGCTGTTCCTCAAACGTTTGGTCCAGCACTTGGCCCTGCATTCACCCACTGGTCATCACCTGACTGACGAAACGTGAACCCCCTGGATTCTGTGTATGTTTACTGACTGACAGTCGTTGAAAGGCAATTTAGTGCTTTTGGAATCTATCTACGCTTGCCATCGCTGCTTCCGGAGCGAATAAAAAAGAAAGTCATTTCATCGTGTATAATCCACCATCCATACCATGCAATGGTCCCTCCGTTCTCACAGCTCACCAACATTTTTTGACCAACTTCAGCGACATTGTCAGGTACACTAAAAATACATCATGCACATGTTTTCAAAAATATTGCACTGGAGAGGGGGGAAAATATATATATATACATATATATATTCCTTTAAGCACCAGAGTTCCAATTATCAGTTTAAATGTCAGGCAAAAAACCGTACCTGTTTTATTTTTGTTTTTTTAATTTTTTTTTTGTTGCAACAAATAACTTTACAAATGGTTTTCACTTGGTTTGCAATGGACTAACTCCGGCACTTTTTTTCTTAATAACACCACCAAAACTCCATAGCTTTATTCACTTAACATTTGCACAATCTGTCATTAGTGTTTACCTCTTTTCTTTTTTCAATTTTTAGATTGTCGCGTTTTTTTCCCTCTCTTGCTGATTGCTTGTCATCCTCGCTGGGGGAAGAGAGAAAAGTAATTAGATTAAAGTAATTTAATGAAGAGTTCTAGAAAAAACAGTATTTGCCCATTATGCAAGTGGAGAATTCAGGGGTCGTTAAAGCATAAAAGTTATTCCATTGTTCAGACTTAGTTTTAATGTTCTGAATGAACACATGAAACACACACACACACACACACACACACACACACACACACACATATATATATATATATATATATATATATATATATATATATATATATATATATATATATATATATATATATATATATTTCTTTCTTTTTCTGCTTTGTCGCTGTCTCCCGCGTTTGCGAGGTAGCGCAAGGAAACAGACGAAAGAAATGGCCCAAACCATCCCCATACACATGTATATACATACGTCCACACACGCAAATATACATACCTACACAGCTTTCCATGGTTTACCCCAGACGCTTCACATGCCCTGATTCAATCCACTAACGGCACGTCAACCCCGGTATACCACATCGATCCAATTCACTCTATTCCTTGCCCTCCTTTCACCCTCCTGCATGTTCAGGCCCCGATCACACAAAATCTTTTTCACTCCATCTTTCCACCTCCAATTTGGTCTCCCACTTCTCCTCGTTCCCTCCACCTCCGACACATATATCCTCTTGGTCAATCTTTCCCCACTCATTCTCTCCATGTGCCCAAACCATTTCAAAACACCCTCTTCTGCTCTCTCAACCACGCTCTTTTTATTTCCACACATCTCCCTTACGTTACTTACTCGATCAAACCACCTCACACCACACATTGTCCTCAAACATCTCATTTCCAGCACATCCATCCTCCTGCGCACAACTCTATCCATAGCCCACGCCTCGCAACCATACAACATTGTTGGAACCACTATTCCTTCAAACATACCCATTTTTGCTTTCCGAGATAATTTTCTCGACTTCCACACATTCTTCAAGGCTCCCAGAATTTTCGCCCCCTCCCCCACCCTATGATATGGTTCCATCCGCTGCCAGATCCACTCCCAGATATCTAAAACACTTTACTTCCTCCAGTTTTTCTCCATTCAAACTTACCTCCCAATTGACTTGACCCTCAACCCTACTGTACCTAATAACCTTGCTCTTATTCACATTTGCTCTTAACTTTCTTCTTTCCCACACTTTACCAAACTCAGTCACCAGCTTGTGCAGTTTCTCGCATGAATCAGCCACCAGCGCTGTATCATCAGCGAACAACAACTGACTCATTTCCTAAGCTCTCTCATCCCCAACAGACTTCATACTTGCCCCTCTTTCCAAAACTCTTGCATTCACCTTCCTAACAACCCCATCCATAAACAAATTAAACAACCATGGAGACATCACACACCCCTGCCGCAAACCTACATTCACTGAGAACCAATCACTTTCCTCTCTTCCTACACGTACACATGCATTACATCCTCGATAAAAACTTTTCACTGCTTCTAACAACTTGCCTCCCACACCATGTATTCTTAATACCTTCCACAGAGCATCTCTATCAACTCATTATATATATATATATATATATATATATATATATATATATATATATATATATATATATATATATATAAAGTAAGACAACAGAACAAATGGGAACATCGGTGAAGGGGGCTAATGGGGAGGTGATAACAAGTAGTGGTGATGTGAGATGGAGTGAGTATTTTGAAGGTTTGTTCAATGTGTTAGATGATAGTGGCAGATATAGGGTGTCTTGGTCGAGGTGGTGTGCGAAGTGAGTGTTTGGGAGAAGGATTTGGTAAACAGAGACGAAGTAATGAAAGGTTTGCGGAAGATGAAAGCCGGCAAGGCGGCGGGTTTAGGGGGGTATTGCAACGGAATTCATCAAAAAAGGGGGGTGACTGTGTTGTTGACTGGTTGGTAAGGATATTTGATGTATGTATGGCTCATGGTGAAATGCCTGAGGATTGGCGGAATGCATGCATAGTGCCATTGTAGAAAGGCAATGGTGATAAAGGTGAGTGTTCAAATTACAAAAGTATAAGTTTGTTGAGTATTCCTGGGAAATTATATGGGAGGTTATTGATTAAGAGGGTGAAGGCATGTACAAAGCATCAGACTGGGGAAGAGCAGTGTGGTTTCAGAAGTGGTAGAGGATGTGTGGATCAGGTGTTTGCTTTGAAGAATGTATGAGAAATACTTAAAAAAAAACAAATGGATTTGTCTGTAGCATTTATGGATCTGGAGAAGGCGTATGATAGTTGACAGAGATGCTCTGTGGAAGGTATTAAGAATATATGGTGTGGGAGGCAAGTTGCTTGAAGCAGTGAAAAGTTTTTATCAAGGACGTAAGGCATATGTAGGAGGAGAGGAAAGTGATTGGTTCTCAGTGAATATCGGTTTGCGAGAGGGGTGCGTGATGTCTCTATGGTGTTTAATTTGTTTATGGATGGGGTTGTTAGGGAGGTGAATGTAAGAGTTTTGGAGAGGGACAAGTATGCAGTCTGTTGTGGGTGAGAGAGCTTGGGAAGCGAGTCAGCTGTTGTTCGCTGAAGATACAGCGCTAGTGGCTGATTCGGGTGAGAAACTGCGGAAATTGGTGACTGAGTTTGGTAAAGTGTGTGAAAGAAGAAAGCTGAGAGTAAATGTGAATAAGTGCAAGGATATTAGGTACAGCAGGGTTGAGGGGCAAGTCAGTTGGGAGGTAAATTTGAATGGAGAAAAACTGGAGGAAGTGAAGTGCTTTAGATATCTAGGAGTGGATTTGGCAGCTCATGAAACCATGGAAACGGAAGTGACTCACAGGGTGGGGGAGGGGGCGAAAGTTCTGGCAGCATTGAAAAATGTGTGGAAGGCGAGAACATTATCTCGGAAAGCAAAAATGGGTATGTTTGAAAGAATAGTGGTTCCAACAATGTTATATGGTGGCGAGGCGTAGGCTATAGATAGTTGTGCGAAGGAGGGTGGATGTTTTGGAAATGAGTTGTTTGAGGACAATATGTGGTGTGAGGTTGTTTGATAAAGAGAATGAGTGAGGAAAGACTGACCAAGAGGATACATGTGTCAGAGGTGGAGGGAACGAGAAGTGGGAGACAAAATTGGAGGTAGAAGGATGGAGTGAAAAAGATATTGAGCGATCGGGGCTTGAACATGCAGGAGGGTGAAAGGCGTGCAAGGAATAGAGTGAATTGGAACGATGTGGTATACCGGGGTCGACGTGCTGCCAATGGATTGAACCAGGGCATGTGAGGCGTGTGGGGGTAAACCATGGAAAGTTTTGTCGGGCCTGGATGTGTAAAGGAAGCAGTGGTTTCGGTGTATTATACATGACGGCTAGAGACTGAGTGTGAACGAATGTGGCCTTTGTTGTCTTTTCCTAGCGCTACCTCGCGCACGTGCCGGGGGAGGGAGTTATGAATTATGTCATGTGTATGTATGTATATGTCTGTGTATGTATATATATGTGTACGTTGAAATGTATGGGTATGTGTATGTGCATGTGTGGACGTGTATGTATATACATGTGTATGTGGGTGGGGCCAATCTTTCGTCTGTTTCCTTGCGCTACCTCGCTAACGCGGGAGACGGCGACAAAGTATTGTAAAATTATATATATATATATATATATATATATATATATATATATATATATATATATAATATCCCTGGGGATAGGGGAGAAAGAATACTTCCCACGTATTCCCTGCGTATCGTAGAAGGCGACTAAAAGGGAAGGGAGCGGTGGGCTAGAAGTCCTCCCCTCTCGTTTTATTTTTTTCTTTAATTTTCCAAAAGAAGGGACAGAGAAGGGGGCCAGGTGAGGATATTCCCTCAAAGGTCCAGTCCTCTGTTCTTAACGCTACCTCGCTAACGCGGCAAATGGCGAATAGTATGAAAGAAAGAGAAAGATATATGTATATATATATATATATATATATATATATATATATATATATATATAGAATTTATTCATGTTTGCCGTTTCCTGCATTATCGAAGTAGTGCCAAGATCAGGCGACGAAATGGCCTCATTCACTCTTATCCATTTTCTAGCTGTTATATGTAATGCACCGAAACCACAGCTCCCATTCCACATCCAGGCCCCACAGACCTTTCCATGGTTTACCCAAGGCGCTTCATATGCCCCTGGTTCACTACATTGACATCACGTCGTCCCTTGTATACCACATCCCTCCTTATCATTTTATCCCAAGCGCGTATTTCACAGGCTTGCATGTTGGGACCTCGAACTGAAAAGTTTTTTCACTCCATCCTTTCATCTCTTGTTTAATCTCCCCTTTCTCCTTGTTCTCTGTACTCTTTGCACATGCATCCTCTTTGTCAGCCTCTCCTCACTCATTTTCTCCATATGTCCAAACCATTTCAGCAAACTCTCTTCAGCCCTCTCATCCTTACTCTTTATAATTATATTATCACACGTCTCTCTTACTGTATCATAACTTACTTGATCAAACCACCTCACGCCAAATATTGTTCTCGAACATTTTGTTTCCATCATATCCAACCTCCCCCGTACATCTTCATCCTTAATCCATAGCTCATACCTCGCATCCGTACAGCGTCGTTTGTACTAATATACATTTAAACCTACCAATTTTCGCACTTTCACGTAATGGTCTGTCTTTCCACACACATTCTTCAGCGCTCCCAGAACCTTCACCGCCCCCTCACCCACCCTATGCCTCATCTACGCTTCCATGGTTCCATGCAATGCAAAGTCCACTCCCAGGTATCGCGTGTCTCTGCACTGCTCAGGCAGTAGTATTTTGCTGGCGAGAAAGCGATTTTTATCAATCAGTCGCTCTGAACTGGTCGAGGACAACCATATTTCCATCTCCAACCAGATTCGTTCCTACAGCCCGGGAATTAATCAAACGAATCAGTTGTGGACGGGATTGAAACCCTCCCTCCCTCCCTCACCTTCTCCCGGCAGCAGAGTATTTAGGTAAACATTTACTGAATGTTTTCCAGACCAGGAGCCCGTCTGTCGGAGTAGCTTTTGAGCACACGGGACGTAGTGGGTTTCCATTACCACGAATTTTGGTCAAAGGAACTTGACATTTGCAGCCCGACCGAACGCTGGATAAGTGAATCAATTTTCGAGCGGCCCACACGCCAGCGGTTCATTTCCAGCTATGACAACTGCCAAAGTGATCGCCTCACACATGAAAGAGGCCAATCATCAGTCCTAGATGGCGAACACCTTCACCAAGGGTAATGTTCCCCCGCCTCCTGTATGTTTGTTTACCTGGGGCGGTGCCGGCTCATGGTCTGTGGGACGACACAGCTTCGTGTCAGAAACCATCTCAGAGCCCCGGAACTTGCTGGAATATATATATATATATATATATATATATATATATATATATATATATATATATATATATATATATTCCTATGAGTCTACGGGGAAAATGAAACACGTAAGTTCCCAAGTGCACTTTCGTGTAATAATCACATCATCAGGGGAGACACAAGAGAGAAATATAACTGTCAGTTGATATACAACGAAGAGACGTAGCCAGGACGCCATTTGGTAAACATGCGATTGCCCAAGACAGATAACGAGCGTATCATGAACTGTTTTGTGGACAAGGTGAATTGTTTACAAATATTATCAATAAAGTTATCGAGCTCAAGAGTCGTACCGTCGTGCTCAAGGGTCGTACCGTCGTGCTCAAGGGTCGTACCGTCGTGCTCAAGGGTCGTACCGTCGTGTTCAAGGGTCGTACCGTCGTGTTCAAGGGTCGTACCGTCGTGTTCAAGGGTCGTACCGTCGTGTTCAAGGGTCGTACCATCGTGTTCAAGGGTCGCACCATCGTGCTCAAGGGTCGTACCGTCGTGCTCAAGGGTCATACCGTCGTGCATCAAGAGGAGGTTAAGGTGTCGTATATTTCCCCACAACACAGCAGCCAGTCTGGCTAACTGGCTCGTATGGATGTAGTACATTCTGATACTGTAATGCTATTGGTTGCGACCGCCTCAAAGGGCGAATGATTTCACCTGACAACAGCGTTGAACAAGATTAAGAGATCTAATATTCTAGTATGCTTTCCTACAGACTCCCAGGCTCAAATGTACTGCTGAGTCTGCCACCAGAATCAAGTCATCTGCAAACGGCATGCATCTCGCCCACCAGCCCACCCCTCAAAACACTGTTAGACCCACCCCATCGCTCCAAGATCCTAGAACATATTCACCTCTCTCACCCACCCTCTCTACATAAACAGACTAAAACAGCCATGGTGACATCACACATTCCAACACGCAGACATACTTTCAACGTGGAACACTCATCCTCCTCCATTCCTTCTCGCAAACATGTGTTAATCTCCCAGTGCAAACTCCACGCTGCATTAAGCAGTAGCCTTCCTTTTTACGCCACATATTCGTCGGACCTTCACAAGACATCCTTTTCAACTCTTGTCCCCGGTGCGGTTTGCTGCCTTGCCGTGTTTGCTTTTTGTAAAGGGTTGGCAGAGAGAGAGAGAGAGAGAGAGAGAGAGAGAGAGAGAGAGAGAGAGAGAGAGAGAGAGGACGGGGCTTGCTTAATGACTGTGTGCTGATGTTTGGTATGTGGAGAGTGAATGTTGGGTGAATGTTGCATGTGATGTTGAGTGCCGGGTGATGATATAGGGAGCGGGTGTGTGTGTGTGGATGATGAGGTGAAGATGAATCAGAGAATGACCATATATATATATATTCATTTTATTATTTATTATGCTTTGACGCTGTCTCCCGCGTTAGCGAGGTAGCGCAAGGAAACAGACGAAAGAAATGGCCCAACCCACCCACATACACATGTATATACATACACGTCCACTCACGCACATATACATACCTATACATCTCAAAGTATACATATATACACACACACAGACATATACATATATACACATACATAATAATTCATACTGTCTGCCTTTATTCATTCCCATCGCCACCCCGCCACGCATGAAATAACAACCCCCTCCCCCCTCATGTACGCGAGGTAGCGCTAGAAAAAGACAACAAAGGCCACATTCGTTCACACTCAGTCTCTAGCTGTAATGTAATAATGCACTGAAACTACAGCTCCCTTTCCACATCCAGGCCCCACAGAACTTTCCATGGCTTACCCCAGACGCTTCACATGCCCTGGTTCAATCCATTGACAGCACGTTGACCCCGGTATACCACATCATTCCAATTCACTCTATTCCTTGCACGCCTTTCACCCTCCTGCAAGTTCAGGCCCCGATCACTCAAAATCTTTTTCCCCCCATCTTTCCACCTTCAATTTGGTCTCCCACTTCTCCTTGTTCCCTCCACCTCTGACACACATATTCTCTTGGTCAATCTTTCCTCACTCATTCTCTCCATGTGACCAAACCATTTCAAAACACCCTCTACTGCTCTCTCAACCACACTCTTTTTATTACCACACATCTCTCTTACCCTATTATTACTTACTCGATCAAACCACCTCACACCACATATTGTCTTCAAACATCTCATTTCCAGCACATCCACCCTCCTCCCCACAACTCTGTCCATAGCCCATGCCTCGCAGTCATATAATATTGTTGGAACCACTATTCCTTCAAACATACCCATTTTTGCTTTCCGAGATAATGTTCTCGACTTACACACATTCTTCAGCGCTCCCAGAACTTTCGCCCCTTCCCCCACCCTATGATTCACTTCCGCTTCCATGGTTCCATCCACTGCCAAATCCACTCCCAGATATCTAAAACACTTCATTTCCTCCAGTTTTTCTCCATTCAAACTTGCCTCCCAGTTGACTTGTCCCTCAACCCGATTGTACCTAATAACCTTGCTCTTATTAGCATTTACTCTGTTTTCTTCTTTCACACATTTTACCAAACTCAGTCACCAACTTCTACGGTTTCTCACATGAATCAGCCACCAGCGCTGTATCATCAGCGAGCAACAACTGACTCACTTCCCAAGCTCTCTCATCCACAACAGACTTCATACTTGCCCCTCTTTCCAAAACTCTTGGATTCTCCTCCCTAACAACCCCATCCATAAACAAATTAAACAACCATGGAGACATCACAAACCCCTGTCGCAAACCTACATTCACTGAGAACCAATCACTTTCCTCTCTTCCTACACGTACACATGCCTTACATCCTTGATAAAAACTTTTCACTGCTTCTAACAACTTGCCTCCCACACCATATATTCTTAATACCTTCCACAGAGCATCTCTATCGACTCTTATCATATGCCTTCTCCAGATCTATAAATGCCACATACAAATCCATTTGCTTTTCTAAGTATTTCTCGCATACATTCTTCAAAGCAAACACCTGATCCACACATCCTCTGCCGCTTCTGAAACCACACTGCTCTTCCCCAATCTGATGCTCTGTACATGCCTTCACCCTCGCAATCAATACCCTCCCATATAATTTACCAGGAATACTCAACAAACTTATAACTCTGTAATTTGAGCACTCGCTTATCCCCTTTGCCTTTGTACAATGGCACTATGCAAGCATTCCGCCAATCCTCAGGCACCTCACCATGAGTGATACATACCTTGAATAACCTTACCAACCAGTCAACAATACAGTCACCCCCTTTTTTTATAAATTCCACTGCAATACCATCCAAACCTGCTGCCTTGGCGGCTTTCATCTTCCGCAAAGCTTTTATTACTCTGTTTACCAAATCATTATCCCTAACCCTCTCACTTTGCACACCACCTCGACCAAAACACCCTATATCTGCCACTGTATCATCAAACACATTCAACAAACCTTCAAAATACTCACTCCATCTCCTTCTCATATCACCACTACTTGTTATCACCTCCCCATTAGCCTCCTTCACTGATGTTCCCATTTGTTCCCTTGTCTTACGCACTTTATTTACCTCCTTCCAAAAAATCTTTTTATCCTCCCTAAAATTTAATGATACTCTCTCACCCCAACTCTCATTTGCCCTCTTTTTCACCTCTTGCATCTTTGTCTTGACCTCCTGCCTCTTTTATACATCTCCCACTCATTTGCATTATTTCCTTGCAAAAATTGTCCAAATGCCTCTCTTCTCTTTCACTAATACTCTTGCTTCTTCATCCCACCACTCACTACCCTTTCTAATCTGCCCACCTCCCACGCTTCTCATGCCACAAGCATCTTTTGCGCAAGCCATCACTGCTTCCCTAAATACATCCCATTCCTCCCCCACTCCCCTTACCTCCTTTGTTCTCACCTTTTTCCATTATATACTCGGTCTCTCCTGATACTTCCTCACACAAGTCTCCTTCCCAAGCTCACTTACTCTAACCACTCTCTTCACCCCAACATCCTCTCTTCTTTTCTGAAAACCTCTACAAATCTTCACCTTCGCCTCCACGAGATAATGATCAGACATCCCTCCAGTTGCACCTCTCAGCACATTAACATCCAAAGGTCTTTCTTTCGCGCGCCTATCAATTAACACGTAATCCATTAACAATAACGCTCTCTGGCCATCTCTCCTACTTACATAAGTATACTTATGTATATCTCTCTTTTTAAACCAGGTATTCCCAATCACCAGTCCTTTTTCAGCACATAAATCTACAAGCTCTTCATTTCTATTTACAACACTGAACACCCTATGTACACCAATTATTCATTCAACTGCCACATTACTCGCCTTTGCATTCAAATCACCCATCACTATAACCCGGTCTCGTGCATCAAAACTACTAACACACTCACGCAGCTGCTCCCAAAATACTTGCCTCTCGTGATCTTTCTTCTCATGCCCCGGTGCATATGCACCAATAATCACCCATCTCTCTTCATCCACTTTCAGTTTTACCCATATCAATCTAGAGTTTACTTTCTTACACTCTATCACATACTCTCACCACTCCTGTTTCAGGAGTAGTGCTACTCCTTCCCTTGCTCTTGTCCTCTCACTAACCCGTGACTTTACTCCCAAGACATTCCCAAACCACTCTTCCCCTTTACCCTTGAGCTTCGTTTCACTCAGAGCCAAAACATCCAGGTTCCTTTCCTCAAACATACTACCTATCTCTCCTTTTTTCTCATCTTGGTTACATCCACACACATTTAGACACCCCCAATCTGAGCCTTCGAGGAGGATGAGCACTCCCCGCGTGACTCCTTCTGTTTTCCCTTTTAAAAAGTTAGAATACAAGGAGGGGAGGGTTTTCAGCCCCCCACTCCCGTCCCCTTTAGTCGCCTTCTACGACACGTGAGGAATGCATGGGAAGTATTTTCTCCCCTATCCCAGGGATATATATATATATATATATATATATATATATATATATATATATATATATATATATATAATGATTATTGTATGTATATGTGCATATTTGGGCGTCTATGTAAATAGTGTGTATGTGGGTGGATGGGACATTTTTCGTAGGTTTCCTGGCGCTGCCTCGCTGACGCGGGAAACGGAGATATATGTATAATAGATAGATAGATTATGTACCGGGAGATTTTTTTTTCTTTTAAACCAGCTTCCCGGTATACGATTATACGCCTGCGTACCGGACTTCTGGCCCGGTAATGACCCAGGTATTGACCCGGTGTCCAGGTATGCGCCCGGTATCCTATAATCCAGACTAGTGATCTTCAGTAACTAGTACTGTGCCAGGTCGTAGTGACCACTGGTTCTAGTCGTAATGACCTCCTGTTCTATTCGTAATGACCACGTGTCTAGTCGTAATGACCACACGTGTTCTAGTAATGAACACATGTGTTCTAGTCATAATTACCACGTGTTGTAATCATAATGACCACCTTTTCTGGTCATAATACCACGTGTTCTTGTCATAATGACCACGTGTTCTCTCATAATGCCCACTGTTCTAGTCATAATGACATGTCGCCTTGATATTGACCCCGTGAACTGGTATTGACCTAACGTGCCCAGGGAAGCAAATCCGTGTGTGTGTGGAACCTGTATTAACCATGTACTGTAGTCATGACCCAGCTTACAGGCATGTACCCTGCTGATTAATACAGCAGAGGTGTATTACAGAGACACAGACAGATAAAGATAGAGAGAGAGAGAGAGAGAGAGAGAGAGAGAGAGAGAGAGAGAGAGAGACATCTACACAAGATAACCACACACAGATACACAAAGACAAAGACACAGAGAGAGAGAGAGAGAGAGAGAGAGAGAGAGAGAGAGAGAGAGAGAGAGAGAGAGAGACGGTCTGCTTGCCCACAGCGTCATATATACACCATGGCTTCACCCAGTGCGCACCGCAGCAATGTAGGTAGAACAATATAACATCGTAATTACTGCATAAAGTTCATTTCTGTCTCTGGCTACACGTTCGCTGCGAACATGACTCTTTTCATAGTGATACAATATGGGATGAAAATACATATTTAATTAGATTTATTTTAGCCCTAGCAAAATCACTTTGGTCTGTCCCTATTCGCGATTATTTCTTGTTGTTTTTGGTTTAGAATATTGCACGTTAGATGGAATGTTGCATAGATGAATAAGGTGATGTTTGCTTATCTCTTCATCACTAAGGTGTTGATGTAGATGTATGCTATGATCTAAAACTATGCTAGTGCATAGCATCCAAATAGAGGCCACAGTTTAAATATGATTAACCTGGACGTGGCCAAGACTTGCATGTCCAGTTTAGAATATCATTTCGTAAACTGTGGCTGACTAGATCATTTGAACTGCCCGAGTTATGCAACTGATTCAAATTGATTCCAACCCACTTCACGAAAAGGGTGAAGTTGGTAAATGTCCATCACGCTTGTAGCTTTTACGTTTTCAAACGATGATTGAGGTGAAATTATACATCAAAAGCGTACGATTCGTTTAAGAAGCAATTAGAACGAATATGAATATATATTTGGTACCAAGGATATATGTGTGTCATTGGTACTAATCACTCTATATAATATACGATTGTTCTTCATGTGAGAAACAAATCTGTAATTTAGATTTCAGTAGTTGATTAGAATTGGATTAGCACCGTCCAGTTGTTTTAGATATGTATTTTAGAATTGGGATGTTTGATGTGATGTGTAGGGTGTTAATATTGCCTCTGTTCATGAAATATCAAGGTATATCAGGCAAGGTAGGATCTTCTGTCATATTCAGTATCGTAAATCCTTTATCTTTCTCTATCATTCATTTTACGTTGGTCTTGTACAATGTATTCAATGCAAGACTTGTTGAAACTTAGAATGTTGTATATAGAAAGTCGTGATGGAAATATTACATGTGTGTTATCCTTCGTTTGTAGGTTCTGATGATAGTATGATACAGTAGCCAGTAAAACTATAGAGATTCGTTCAACTTTTGCCGAGTCTTGTCTGTCTGTCTGTCTTTGTCTTTATATGCTATATATGAAGAGGGTTATAGCTCTTCATTAGGAATGATATAAGGTGAAATCACACTTCAGTATGAGTTCATGCAATTTTATTTAACATGTAATTTTTCTATACATGTGGCACGACATGTTTCGTGGAGACAATCCACCTCATCATCAGGTGGTGCCAGTACTTAACAAAGTTATTTAAATCCCAACATCACACTTGAGTCCCGCCGTCCAGCACCAATCTGTACAGACCAACCACTGTCCGCTTTGTCTGGCAGTAACCGTTGTAAGGGAGAGTGATTAAGGGGGGTCACGTGGCGGGGGTTGACCTGGGTAGCTGGGTGTGTCTTGAACAACTTTTATGTTTTCGTTTTTTGTCAATTCTCTCATAATGATTTGGTTAATGCTAGGATGGGCTTTAAAATTGCCTGGGGTCAAATTAAAGTTCTTCGTATTAGCAATCAAAACAGATTCAATGACGTTACGTGTGACATAATCAGCAGAGGGGTATAGAATAACGGGATTTTCAAGATCTATGGCCAGGGTGATCATTTTCATGACAATGTTTAGCGATCGCATTTTTGTGGTCATCCCTGCGCACTGCATGACGGTGCCAATAACATATCTCCGTTACAATATATATATATATATATATATATATATATATATATATATATATATATATATATATATATCTTCCGCAAAGCTTTTACTACCTCTTCTCTGTTTACCAAATCATTTTCCCTAACCCTCTCACTTTGCACACCACCTCGACCCAAACACCCTATATCTGCCACTCTGTCATCAGACACATTCAACAAACCTTCAAAATACTCATTCCATCTCCTTCTCACATCACCACTACTTATCACCTCCCCATTTACGCCCTTCACTGAAGTTCCCATTTGCTCCCTTGTCTTACGCACCCTATTTACCTCCTTCCAGAACATCTTTTTATTCTCCCTAAAATTTACTGATAGTCTCTCACCCCAACTCTCATTTGCCCTTTTTTTCACCTCTTGCACCTTTCTCTTGACCTCCTGTCTCCTTCTTTTATACTTCTCCCACTCAATTGCATTTTTTCCCTGCAAAAATCGTCCAAATGCCTCTCTCTTCTCTTTCACTAATACTCTTACTTCTTCATCCCACCACTCACTACCCTTTCTAAACAGCCCACCTCCCACTCTTCTCATGCCACAAGCATCTTTTGCGCAATCCATCACTGATTCCCTAAATACATCCCATTCCTCCCCCACTCCCCTTACTTCCATTGTTCTCACCTTTTTCCATTCTGTACACAGTCTCTCCTGATACTTCTTCACACAGGTCTCCTTCCCAAGCTCACTTACTATCACCACCTTCTTCACCCCAACATTCACTCTTCTTTTCTGAAAACCCATACTAATCTTCACCTTAGCCTCCACAAGATAATGATCAGACATCCCTCCAGTTGCACCTCTCAGCACATTGACATCCAAAAGTCTCTCTTTCGCACGCCTGTCAATTAACACGTAATCCAATAACGCTCTCTGGCCATCTCTCCTACTTACATAAGTATACTTATGTATATCTCGCTTTTTAAACCAGGTATTCCCAATCATCAGTCCTTTTTCAGCACATAAATCTACAAGCTCTTCACCATTTCCATTTACAACACTGAACACCCCATGCATACCAATTATTCCCTCAACTGCCGGCAAGGCAGCAGGTTTGGATGGTATTGCAGTGGAATTTATTAAAAAAGGGGGTGACTGTATTGTTGACTGGTTGGTAAGGTTATTTAATGTATGTATGACTCATGGTGAGGTGCCTGAGGATTGGCGGAATGCGTGCATAGTGCCATTGTACAAAGGCAAAGGGGATAAGAGTGAGTGATCAAATTACAGAGGTATAAGTTTGTTGAGTATTCCTGGTAAATTATATGGGAGGGTATTGATTGAGAGGGTGAAGGCATGTACAGAGCATCAGATTGGGGAAGAGCAGTGTGGTTTCAGAAGTGGGAGAGGATGTGTGGATCAGGTGTTTGCTTTGAAGAATGTATGTGAGAAATACTTAGAAAAGCAAATGGATTTGTATGTAGCATTTATGGATCTGGAGAAGGCATATGATAGAGTTGACAGAGATGCTCTGTGGAAGGTATTAAGAATATATGGTGTGGGAGGCAAGTTGTTAGAAGCAGTGAAAAGTTTTTATCGAGGATGTAAGGCATGTGTACGTGTAGGAAGAGAGGAAAGTGATTGGTTCTCAGTGAATGTAGGTTTGCGGCAGGGGTGTGTGATGTCTCCATGGTTGTTTAATTTGTTTATGGATGGGGTTGTTAGGGAGGTAAATGCAAGAGTCTTGGAAAGAGGGGCAAGTATGAGGTCTGTTGGGGATGAGAGAGCTTGGGAAGTGAGTCAGTTGTTGTTCGCTGATGATACAGCGCTGGTGGCGGATTCATGTGAGAAACTGCAGAAGCTGGTGACGGAGTTTGGTAAAGTGTGTGGAAGAAGAAAGTTAAGAGTAAATGTGAATAAGAGCAAGGTTATTAGGTACAGTAGGGTTGAGGGTCAAGTCAATTGGGAGGTGAGTTTGAATGGAGAAAAACTGGAGGAAGTGAAGTGTTTTAGATATCTGGGAGTGGATCTGTCAGCGGATGGAACCATGGAAGCGGAAGTGGATCATAGGGTGGGGGAGGGGGCGAAAATTTTGGGAGCCTTGAAAAATGTGTGGAAGTCGAGAACATTATCCCGGAAAGCAAAAATGGGTATGTTTGAAGGAATAGTAGTTCCAACAATGTTGTATGGTTGCGAGGCGTGGGCTATGGATAGAGTTGTGCGCAGGAGGATGGATGTGCTGGAAATGAGATGTTTGAGGACAATGTGTGGTGTGAGGTGGTTTGATCGAGTAAGTAACGTAAGGGTAAGAGAGATGTGTGGAAATAAAAAGAGCGTGGTTGAGAGAGCAGAAGAGGGTGTTTTGAAATGGTTTGGGCACATGGAGAGAATGAGTGAGGAAAGATTGACCAAGAGGATATATGTGTCGGAGGTGGAGGGAACGAGGAGAAGAGGGAGACCAAATTGGAGGTGGAAAGATGGAGTGAAAAGGATTTTGTGTGATCGGGGCCTGAACATGCAGGAGGGTGAAAGGAGGGCAAGGAATAGAGTGAATTGGAGCGATGTGGTATACAGGGGTTGACGTGCTGTCAGTGGATTGAATCAAGGCATGTGAAGCGTCCGGGGTAAACCATGGAAAGCTGTGTAGGTATGTATATTTGCGTGTGTGGACGTGTGTATGTACATGTGTATGGGGAGGGTTGGGCCATTTCTTTCGTCTGTTTCCTTGCGCTACCTCGCAAACGCGGGAGACAGCGACAAAGTATAAAAAAAAAAAAAAAAAAATATATATATATCTAGGCTATGCATAAAACCACGAGGAAAATGAAACACGATAAGTTCTCAAGTGCACTTTCGTGTAATGATCACATCATCAGGGGAGATACAACAATGAGATAGAAGACGTAGAACAGTCAGTTTATGTATACTAGAAAGAGACGTCGCTAAGACGCCATTGGTACAATGGATACAATAGCATCATCTAGCTTAACTTTTTATCTTTATTGATATATCATCCATGGCCCCACACCCCACAATCATGTTCACCCACCATCCCGCTGATGCAAATAGATGTAGGCAGGTGGCGCCCACATGCTGGGAATAGGTTTAATTGTCCTGGGACTGGCGTTGGCAGACTGGGTGTGGCGAACACAGATTTTGCGAGCTTCGAATAAAAAGAATAAGCCTTTTTGGAATTTCAATAAATGACGTTAAATTGGCCCCTGTCACTCCTACTTATTTATCTAGAATCACCCCCTGGATTTTTCTAAAAGCTCCTGCAGCCCAAGGCTGCGTTACTTCCAGCAGCAGGGAAACTTAGACTCCTCTGGAGTGAGAAGTTCTTGGACGAAGACCGTACTGCTAATGGTACAGCCTCGCCAAAGATGATTTCTCACTAGCGGTGTAACCTCGGGCAGGTGCAGTACTGTAACACCTGTTATTTATATATATGTATATATATATATATATATATATATATATATATATATATATATATATATATATATATATATATATATATATACTATTCCCCCCACACACACGTAAATATATATCCTAGTTACGTCTATTCGTTGTATATCAACTCATATTTCTTTCTTGTATCTCCCCTGATGTGATAATTACACGAAAGTGCACTTAGGAACTTATGTTTTAGAAAGGTATATATATATATATATATATATATATATATATATATATATATATATATATTCCCTCCCCCTCCACACACACACGTAATCGTGGTTGTGTGGTGTCCCATAACTGACGCCACCTCAGATGTGGGTCTCCCACACGTCTCTGAGGATCTTGTCAATGTCTGTGTATCACGGGGACGATCCCTGTGGCTGGGTGGGGTTACGGCTGATCTTACATCACCGCGGTACCTGAGTTCGAACCCTCGCTTATCATTAATCATATACTCCCTCTGTTTCTTCGTCTTTATAAACGTATTGCTTGTTAGAATGAATTCCAATCTGGCCATTTGACGTTTGAGCGAGAGACTGAGCCATTTGGCTTCGACGGACTCCCCCCCCACTTCCCATTCTCTACTTCGAAGATGGACTAAAGAGGATTGTCCTTAATGTTTAAACTGGTAATTCCATCCTAGAACCAGAATGTGGCCCTCGTGTGAGGTTGGGTTAAACCATCAGTATCCTTGGGTTCGTCTGAAAGAATATCTACATTGCAGTGTATGTTAACAGGGAGTGTTAGAATATTGTGATATATAATTAGATTTAGCAAATTTGTCACTTTTAGACACTGAATTTATATAACAGAAAACGAGGTATATAAAAGAAAATAGGATCAGCTCTAAAAGCTAACCTTAAGAGAAAACGGGGGACGTGTTTAGTCTGTTTTATGGGCCTTCGTGGTGAAGCGGTTAGCGTTGCTGGTGCATTCACGGGCCGCCCGGGTTCGTGCGCGCATGGGTTCGAATCCCAAGCGCGGGACCCGATTCACAGTTAGCTCCAGCTGTTAATCCTCGCTTGTGTTGGCTGGTCGACATATTGGGTGTTTGGCTTAGGCCAGAATATATATATATATATATATATATATATATATATATATATATATATATATATATATATATATATATATATATATATATATAATGTATTATATGAGAGAGAGAGAGAGAGAGAGAGAGAGAGAGAGAGAGAGAGAGAGAGAGAGTTGAGCTAGTTCCAATTCACAAAGAAATGAGACATTTATGGGCATGTCTGACGAAATCAAATACTCCGAGGCCACGTATGGTTTCTTACACATGTGCTAATATATGCATGACATACATGACTTCAGCATATCAGGCATGCACAGCCCTCCCCCCCAGCCAGGTCACATTCACATATGCATACAAACGTGGACGCGTGCACACACACAC